>NC_056737.1:310856647-311104147 GCF_019279795.1 Protopterus annectens
GTTCCGTAAATGAATAACTTTATTTGCTATTCAGTTCTGTCTTACGATAATTAAAGAACTGTCTCAGTAATTACTTGAGGTTAACATTAAACTTGTTCAGTAAACTTTATTCATGACTGCACTCACCATGTTTAGATAGATTTTGGTAGTTAGAGTAGTAGAGTTATCAGATGAGGGATACAATGTTAGAATGGTCATGCATATGCATTTATGTGTGTATTATACATATTTAATACACATCAGGCTACAGCATTCTATGATCTTATTTTTTTTTAATCCTGAAACAAATTAAACTGAAAGATAAAGTACTTATACAAAGTTGGATTTTCAAAGTCAGGCTACAAAAGCATTCTGAATTTGTTAGTCTCTTTTCGTCTTTCCTGTGACTAGCCTTATCAATATGGTCCATCCCTTAAACATCTGTGTCGGCTAACTCATTAAGTTTGAATACTACACTACCTAATCTCTGATTGTAAAAAGAAACTGCTAAGCACAGCACTTGAAAAATCTTCAAAGTGATGTCAATACCAATATAAAAGTCAGTAAACACAATGTCATTGTCCAAAGTGTATATTTTAAAGACTTAACTGACACTCTTTACTCACAGTAGTAAGTTGTCATAAATGGTAAATGATAGGTTTGTCATTAACTTTTATCTGAAAGTATTTACCTAGCACTGTTGATCAGAGGAGTTCTTGAGTTTTCTCAAACAGTGGTGTACTGGGGTTCATAATCATGGACTAATCTTGGACAGTATGGAAAACATCCCATTCCCCATCTGATTACTCCACATATGTCATCCTGCAAAACCAAAAAAAACAAAAAAAAAAAAAAAAATGCCATCAGTCATCAGAAAGTAATATATTTGTACCACAGACAATCCACAATCTTGATCACCCCCCCCCCCCCAACATATTCGGTCAGGAAGTTAATAAAATCACAGAGAGAACTAAAATGAATAACTCTTCATCCCTTCTCTTCATTTGAAGCTACTAGCTGACCACAAATTCTACACCACTAGCCAAATTAGCACTCCAAAGCCCCCCTCTACACCCTCTGCCCAGTTTGCTTGAAAAAAATCCCTTTCCAAGAAACCAGCAAGTTAATAGCAATGGTCTCTATACATGTTTAGTAAACTATGCAGAGTTGACATATCAGCAAAAACAGTATCAAATCAACTTCTGCCTCACTCAGCACACTTTTCCTAAATTATGGAATGAGGCTGTCATGATACCAGTGCAGAAGTCAGTCAAAGCAACAAGCATTTCTGATTTTGGGCCAATCACTCCAGTTACGCATCTTGGCAAAATGCTTGAAAAAGCATTGTACTCATAAATGACCACTTATCTGTATCAAAACAACACTCTAACAATATACCAGTATGGATTCATAAAGGGAAGAAATACCCAAACATCACTTTTCTCCCCCACAGATGCCATACTTAAAAATGCCAGCCATGGTCACTTGACAGATGCCATGTTTGTTGATCTAACCAAAGCGTTTAACTACATGAACCACAGCCTCTGTTAAATTATTCAGCAGGGACTCTAACACGGGGCAAATGAGACTTGAACTCAAACTTCCTAAGAAATATAGTATTATCCTTAACCAAGTTCACCATCTTATAAATGCTAAATTCTCACAAATACACACTGACTTACAGAACATAAATTTAGTTAAATTAATACTTGAAAATCTTGCGATTAAAGGGAAAACAATTTCTAGGACTTATAAAATTGTAATGCGTGCAAAACATCAGAATTCTTTATTATTTTCAAACTATTGGCAAACGAAAAATCAATCACTGACTGAAGAAAATAAGAAACTAGCCATTGAAAATACAATCAAATTCATTCCTTTCAAGAAGCTGTTATATACACAAATTATGGTAAATAACCATCTATATTATACCTTATCTAAATTAAATAAATTCAATCCTAACTTTTCGCCTATATGTCCCCATTGTCTGGATCAAACAGCTGATATTTTGCATGTCATGTGGAACTGTACTAAGATACACAACTTATGGTGTTCTTGAGAGTAAGATTAGAGAAGATGGGATACGAAAAATCAACCCTTACATGGGAGACAGCTATATTGCACATTAACATCAATCAACTTCCAAGAATATTAAAACATGTCTTTATTACAATGTGTGCCCTTATTAAATTCTTTATTACAAAGAACTGGAAGTTCATGTCACCAATTACATGGGAAAATTTTAGCAATCTTGCTACCAAATATATCTCATCTCACAAATTAGTTTATTCAAAAACAAAAAAACAAATGCTATTACCAAAAATATTGGGGTTACTTACTAGATATAATTCTTGACAAATAAAATTTGCCCACAAATTGACATGGAAAGCTATCCTTTTAATAAGAAATGAAATGTAGTATAACCAGTTTTCTTGCATCTTCCCCCTTCTCTTGGTATATGTGTATCTAGATATTTTCCCTAACCATACAATAAATGGTTGAATTTCTGCCTTTACTTTCTATATAGACTATCCCCATTCCACTATCCCTTATGAGACCAAATGAACATAATAATTCTTATACTCTACTTGACAATGTAGTGACCGCTAGTGTATATATATATATATATATATATATATATATATATATATATATATATATATATATATATATGTATAATTTTCTCGGAACGAGATTGTTGTCTGTTTTCTTTAGATATGTATTTGCATTGTTTATTTGTGTTTTTGAGTTATTGTATTGTTGTTATTATTTGGAAAAAAAGAAAATTGAAATAAAGAGATTTTGGAAAAAAAAATATTCAGCAGCATCCAGCAATGCCTTCCTGTCAGGAGAATGTTTTGCTAGCTACCTGTCTGAGAAAATCTTCACTGTTCATTCTAGCATTACACTCTATTCCCCTAGAAATGTACTCACAGGTATTCCTCAAGGTTCATTTTCTGACTCCTTGCTTTTTGTTGATTCAGTAATCACCTTCAGTTGAAATGTAAAATATTTAAACTCATTCTATATGATAACAGTTTGGTATTCCTTGATTCTTCCCCCTCACACAAAACAAGACTATATAATCTTCAGATTAACTATAACTGTCAGCATAGCTATGTAATAACAAATTTATTTGGAGCACAAGCAGAAATTATGTTAATCGAAACAATCAAAACTGAAAAACCTGCTAACTCTTTAACCTCCCTCTTACCAACCAAAAATTGTGTGTGTTCCCTCTTTCAAATACCTGGACTTTACTCTTAACTCCTTGTTAACTATATCAATACACACTGACAATCTTAGAGTGGAAATAAATTCATTTCTGTATGGATGATGTTGAATTTCAAGCTTCTTAACTTGAGGGCAGAGCAGGAATTGCTTAAAATGTACTAAGGATTCAACTCAAATTTTAACTGCTTGTCCTTGCCTATGCCTCATTAATGGAACTTACAACTTCCAGAAGTATCATTTATTTGGTATCCCTCTCACAAACCTAACAAATGCTACCACACTACTCTAAGGCATGCTAACTGGCTACCTGTTCATGAATGTGCAGAACTCCATCTGCTATCACCCATAAAGTCTTCTATAACAGGACATTCCCAACCCTTACCTCCAAATTATCTGCAAAGAATACTCCCCATCAACTTTGACTTCATGTAAGCAATACTACAGTCCTCCAAATAATGCCTAATAACTTGGCAACCATTGACCAAATTTTCTCTAAATTAGGTTCTAAACTTTGGTATACACTTCCCAACAATAGGAACTGTTACTTGCATCAGGAATTCAGACAAACCTTTTTAATACCTAACTGAATGAGCCTCATACAAGTGTTTTAAAATATTTGCTATAACCTTGGTAAATACTTAGGTAAACCATAATTCCTATATTTAATTATCTTATACAAACTCTGTCACTCTGCATGAGTCTGATTCTTTTGCAGCCCGTGTAAATAATTTAAATATAATACTAATGTAAAAAGAATAGCACTCATGGTTGCAACCACACATACATCCTGGGAGGATTACTGCAATGTGTACCCTTCCATGTATAGTACCTTTTTGGCATTCAGCAACTGCCCTAACATGATGCTTTAGCATGAGGATGTGCATCAGTACATAGGGCTAGACCTGTAGTTGTGCTGAGTGCTAATGAGGCAGTCAAGGAGAAAAGGATATGCTAATTACCCATGTTGTAGCTATCCCCACCATGTTGCAATATTGAACACAGCCAATATCTACCATGACCATGCTATGTGAATTGGGGGTGGGAAGAATCACTAGACACCAGGGATGCATTATACTCAAGTGCCTTAATGGCACTGACATCACTATGGAGATTGGACTTGGGAGGAGCCACTAGACACCAGGGTTAACTCATTGGTGAAGTGCCTTAATGGCACCAGCATCACTATGGGGATCATTGGTGAGGGGGAACACTAGACACCACTGACTACTCTAACATTAAGTGTCACAACAACATGTACATCAGTATGTGGGTCAGAGAGAAACTCTAGCCACTTGGGATTTGACAAATGTGCCATAATGACACACAAGCTATTATGGTTGTTGGGGGTGGGGGTGGGGTGTGGTGACTTACTAGCCCACAGAGCAACTACAGGTGTGCCATAATGGTACTTTAATTATTATGGGGATTGGGTGGAACAATGGAAGGGAAGACAAGTCAGGGGGCAGGTAGGGGGAGTGTGGTGTTTGTGTGTATGCGCCTGTCTATCTGCCTATTGGGGGTTAATGCCACTGCTTAGACAAAAGGCACTTAACTACTGTGATGTGCATATCAGCAATGATCTGAACATTGCAGTAGTGAATGTGATTCAGAGTCATGCAAATTAGTTGATAAGTAGATCTTACCTCATCACAGCTAACATATCTCTGAACTCCAAATACCGCATTGTGGGAGTAGGGACATTTTAGTGCGAGCCATATGGCTTGTGCTAGACCCTTTAATGAATTCTCAGGCATATCTGCTATGGTGTACAATTTTACAAAATAGTTTATTTGTTTTGTACAGTGACTTGGTAGAATTACATTTAACAAATAGCATATTTATACTTGGTTGTAGTTAGATATATTTAAATGGCTCTTTTTGGATTAGTATTTTTTCTTAAGCCTGTAGTTTCTGGGGTTTGGGTAGCTACATTTGTAGGTGATGAGGGTAACATTTTGGAAGTTATCATACACTTCTAAAAATCCTGGCTATGCCCCTGATACTAGTGTAAATATTACTAACTACTTTTTCTCAGTGATATCTTTAGAAGGATGGAACTAATATTTACCATATACGGCTGCAGTGTTATCTTTTCTCAGTGCCATGCTTTTATAGTACTGCTACCTACCATATATACATTCTCACAATGCATGTGCTAAACCTGTTAAATGTAGTGCTTTAAACAACAATGTAATGAGTGTTCTCAACAGCAGGTACAAGTACGACTCAGTCATTGTCCACGCTGGTGTCAACGACCTGAGACGTACCTCATTGGACTACATGAAAAGAGACATTGAGGAGCTCTCTGATTATGTAGCCCAGGCAGGTATGACCCTGACCTTGAGCAGTATCCTACCTTCACCTAGAATGATGCCACAATACAGTGATAAGATGATCAGCTTTAATAATTGGCTTAAATTCTGGTGTCATTCAAAGGGGATCCAATGTCTGTCTGCCTGGGATGACATGCTGGACAAGCCACGCTGCTTCGCAAGGGACGGCTTGCACCTGTCACCCCTAGGCTTCCGGATATTGACAAAGGCTCTTGCCACCCCCATAGTGCCTTTTTTAGGCAAGGCTCAAATTCTAAACCTACCACCCTAGAACACAAAAAGTAAAAAACTAAGGGTAATGCTGCTCAATGCCAGAAGTCTCAATCTCAAGATGCACGCACTTGAGGCCCTTCTCAGTATGGAGAACATCGATGTCTGTGCTGTGACAGAAACCTGGTTCAAGGCTCCTGAGAGCACCCCAGCACTAGCAGGTTTCACCTCATATCATGCGTTCCGGCCCCAAAATCCGGACAACACCAAGAAAGGAGGGGTGTCCATATTCATAAAGGACACCCACACCTCAAGGTTGGTGGCAACGCATGATGCATCGGAGACCATCCAGGTGCAATTAACCATAGGCAAGACTGCTCTGCAATTTGTAGCATGTTACAGGCCACCCTCTCAAACTCAGGAACCTCACATGGCCTTCCTGAAAACAATGGAGGGATAAATGTATCTCCAAACACCATCATACTAGGTGACTTCAACTACCCTAATATAGACTGGGAACACTACTCAAGCCCAAACACTCTAGCCCAAAGGTTCCTGGAGTTCATAAACTCAAATGCCATGGAACAACTAGTCACCATCCCCACAAGAGGAGAAAACATACTTGATCTCATCATCACGAACATGGGATCACAATGTTCAACACCGGAAGTATACCCCTCACTGGTGAGATCAGATCATAAACTAATCTCGCTGGAGGTCCTCATCCCGCCCACCTGAAACAAAAAGACCACAGTGAAAAACTTCTCAAAAGCCGACTTCACACTTCTAAAAACTAGTGTGGTCTCCTTTAAGGCCCCTGAGCCAGTGGTAAACATTACTCAAACCGCTGAATCACTTACAAATGCCTTCTACCAGCACCTACAGGACTGCATGGATCAGGCAATCCCAAACAAAACTAAGACTCTTTGTACCAAAGGCAAGCGTCCAGTCTGGTGGACCCCAGCCATAAACAAGCTTTACAACAAAAGGAGGAAGCTACTACAAGATAGAGCAAAATCCTTGAAAGGTAAGACACCCTTGATCATTATAAGTAAAAAACTAAGAGCTCTCATAAAATCATCCAAGGCAAATTTTGAGAGAAAAATCGCCAAGGATTCAAAAGACAATCATAAGGCCTTCTTTAGCTATGTTAGAAACCTAGGAGGAAACTCCCAGATATGATCAGAATTAGTTCAAAATGATGTGAAGATTACTGAACCTACACACATTGCCAACATACTGGCTGACAGGTTCAGTGCAAACTTCTCCCCAAAAGGAGAGATATCTATACCAGAGGACTGTAGCCCCCCAAACATCTCCAACGCCCAGGTGAGAACTGCTCTCTCCAAAGCAAAAAACACAGCATCCATGGGACCGGATGGTGTCCCCGGCTGTGTGCTCCATGAACTCAATGAGGAATTAAACCCGCAGTTAGGACAGCTGTTTAATCTTAGCCTCACCTCAGGATACATACCAAAGGAGTGACGCACGGTGACTGTGGTCCCACTTCACAAGGGCGGTGCCACCACCGACCCTGGAAATTACCGTCCCATTAGCTTGACAAGCCTTATCTGCAAAGCCATGGAGAGGATCATAATGGAACTCATAAATAAAGACATAGAGAACTTGCAGACTTTGGATCCAACCCAGTTTGGCTTTGTCAAAGGCAGATCATGCCTTTTAAACTTGGTTGACTTTTTCGAGACAGTCACCAAGGCCATTGATGAGGGAAAGGCAGTCCATACAGCCTACCTTGACCTGGCAAATGCCTTCGACACAATACCCCACTCAGGTATCATCAAAAAACTCATCAGCTTGAATGTAAACCCATACATCACAAGATGGGTTGCAAACTGGCTAAGTGACAGAACCCACAGGGTCAGAGTTGCTGGAGCCATGTCAGACTCAAAGCCTGTCACAAGTGGTGTCCCACAGGGCTCAGTCCTGGGTCCACTCTTGTTCGGCATCTACTTTTCTGAAGTACAAGCAAACACAGGAGGGTTATGGCTGACAAAGGTTGCAGATGACTGCAAACTGGGTGCCATAGTCGAAAACACATCTGACACAGATATCCTTCAGAAGGGCCTCACAGAAACGGATAACTGGTGCCAGAGCCATGGCCTAAAGTTAAATGCCAAGAAATGCATAGTCATACCCTTCGGGAAAAACAAGGTTACCCCTAGCTACCATATAGGTGGCAATCCACTGAGCACAGAAGAAGTCATCAGGGATCTGGGGACCCAGGTTGACAGTAGCCTTTCATTTGACACTCATGTTGCTAAAGTAGTTAGGAAAACCTTCTACATTGCCCACCTGATCATGAAGGGATTCACATCTAGATCAAGGGAGGTCATCGCCCCCTGTACTCATCACTCATTAGACCTATGATTGAGTACAATGCCCCATTCGGAATGTATCTGACCAGACACCTGCAGCAGCTGGAAAGGCCCCAAAAGTTCCTCACCAAAAGGATAAAGGGTCTCAAAAATATGTCTTATGCTGCCCGACTGAAAGAACTCCAGCTCTATTCAGTCTCATACCGCTTGCTCAGAGGTGACCTGTGCCTGACATATAAGGCCATGTCAAACCCTGATTTGATGAATATGCTTCACCTCAAAAAATCTAGATCCCTCAGAACCACAAGAGCGGGAGATTTAAACCTTGACACGGTTATTAATAGAACATGCTGGAGGGACAGATTCATCACCCAGAGACTCCCTATGCTGTGGAACAAAATCCCGGTACATGTGAGGCAGAGCACCTCGCTGGCCTTGTTCAAGAGGAATCTTGACCAATGGATGGGGGATCGCAGATATACCCCAGGGATTACCTATTAAACCCATCATTTTGTATGCCATGCTATACTACTAGGCTGGGGCTGAAATAAATTCATTTGGATCAGTGTGCTATCCCTCTTAACAGACTTAATAAATAAAAATAAAGAATAAATTAAATCATGAGTGCATATCTTCTTCTGAAAATTGTATAAGTGGTATCATAATGCAGTATTTTATAGTTAACTTATATTGTTTTCTATAGGATCTTTTCTTTCTAGGTTTTGTAAATGGCCACTGCCCAGTGTGTGGCTTATGATCTACAAACAAATGAATAAATAAAATATACTATGACCTTCAGTAGAGGTGTTTCAGTAACCTACTGATAAGGAACAATCCTGATGCATACAATACCCATCCCATTTTTTTAATTATGCCATGGTTTTGTAACTTATATGTTACACCATTGTATGTGGTATATAAAATGGTGATCTGCATTCTCATTATATCAGTGCTTTTTCAGGCATAAAAAAAAAACTTCATAAAACTCATTTTTCTCATGCCGATGACACTGAAATTAAACAATGATCTTTAACCTCAGTGACATCAATTGAAGGGAAAACGTTAGAAATGTTCATAGACTTTAATGGACTCAAGTTGCGCATGGGCAAAGAGGCATCCATTAAAGTTTATGGATAGCTACGTTACATAACGTCAGGCCTCTGCTAAACTTATTTGGGCAATGGATTTAATAAAAAATGTATGGAGCTTTTTATTTAAAAAAACCCAAATAAATACAGATACACTTGTGCATCCTGTATCATGTCATTTAACTCACCAGATGCTGCAATACTGCCCATTATCGTGACAAAACACTCCAACTGTATTTCTGCATCAGGATGTAAACCTTCTTTATTCCTTTCATTTAAATACAACTCAAAAGCCTTGCCAAAAAGGATGCATTGCAAATCAAATCTTGAAAGAGTATATTTACTGGATATTATTTATTATTTATTTTACATTTGATAACTGGATTAGTGAATTGGTATGAAGGTCCTTTTCAGGCATGAGAGTGCAGAGACGTGGACATGCAGTAAAGCACTTTAGTAGGTAGTCAGTAAAACAGATTAGTGGAACTATAATAAACATGATACAGTGCAATATGCACAATATACACATGCATGATTTTACACAAATTAACATATTCGGTAAGATAGATAGCCTGTAAGAATGATAACTGGTGCAAACAAAAGATGGAAAAAGACTGACCCAGGAAAGTGTCAGTAGAACAGATGCAATTAGAAATATCAGTGAGCTATAGCAGAAGAGCTGCTCAAAAAGATAAAGTCAAACTAGATCTAATTTTAGCAAGAACAGTGCCAGTTTGGAGAGGACTCTCACAGATATAGACAAAGGGCTTACTGATAAACAGTATGTCTACCTGTAGTTTGGGACCTTGTGGTATATGAAACAGTTAAGGTTTGGAGTTTGATAGCCAAAGGAGGACAAAAAGTCATTTCTACACTATCTCTTTCAGTGACTGTGAGAGTATTAGTAGAGTTTAACAGTAAGAAGTGATAGGTGGATAGGTCATTTAGTGAGATGACTGGTAGAGTTTTTGTAGAATATTTTGCAGGTGAAAGATGTTCTGGAAGTTTTCTAAGACCAATAGAGTCAGTCTGTAGTAAGGATTTTGACTAAGTTATGTTTTTTTTTCTCTAGAGTCACATGTGTCAGGAGTAAGAAACTGGGTTATTCTGGAGGCTTGTGTTAATTGTTTTAAAATATTGGTGAGGATGAGCAAAATATGAAGTAGAAGATGAGAAGGCTGTCTAGATAAATCTCTAATGATTTGTAGGAACTAACGTGAGCAATGGTGTTACTTCATGAGTCTGAGATTAAAAGGCAGTGACCAGTTTACAAGGAGTACCAAAGAGTATTGATTGTTTTCCTTTTTTCTATGAGGCCATTATTGGTGAATGCAAGAAAATATGTGTTAAGACCATTTTGTAGTGCTGACCAAATTTCTGAGGCAATAGGACCCCTCTTAATACACGGAAAGCATTAGCATATAAAGTTGTATTTAATGTTGGAAGTGCAGGTGAGAGGTAATATAGAGCACGAACAGTATTGGACTAAATGTTGATCCTTGAGGGACAGTGAAGATGGGGGGGGGGGGGCAGATAAGGCATTCTCATACTGCACCTGTATAATAAAGTTGGAGAGGTACTTCTGAAATCATCAGAGTTATCTGAGGACAGTCTTTTGGTAGATATCAAGCAATGAGTAATGATCAATGTGATCAACATCTATTTTGAAATCAAGGATAAGTGCACCAGTGAGAAGTCCCTTGGCATAAGATAGCAGTATGGCTGTACTGAACGCAGGTCAGAATCCATGCTGGGAGTTATATAAGTGGTAACAGTCAGTAGTGGAGTAATGAAAACAAATATTTGTCTGTAGGCTATTTTTTCCAATATTTTAGGAGTTAGATGGACTGGAAATTGGAGGAAAATGATATGGGGTATGAGATTACTGACATTTGGGACAGGTATAATTTTGGCAATTTTTAGGACAATGGAGGTTATGACAGTGCACAGAAAAAAACTGTGAATATTTACATACCTCTCAACCTCTTAGCACAAGAAATCTGGTTAAAGCCTAAAATAATGGGGGGCAAAGGCCCAAAAATAGGGACAGATTTTAAATATTGCTCTTATAAACTTAGAAATTTGCTAGAATAACAGGATGTGTGTTAGAATGTATTTTCTGAAGTATATGAAGTTTGAAACTCCAGTGTATATCATTATTTACTGACTTCAGTCCTCAGTGTTTTGTCAGAAAACCACAAATTTTATAAGGAACACACCAAAAATATGTGTCAAAAATCTGGACATTCTTTGAAAATCAGGACAGTTGAGAAGTATGCTGAATAAATGTTTAGGCAAGGTTCAAATTACAAACTCACCACCGTAATAAGTACAAGCAAGCAAAATCTGAGGGTAATGGTACTCAATGCTAGAAGTCTAAACCTCAAAATGCATTCACTCGAGGCACTCCTTAAAATGGAGAACATCCACATCTGTGCAGTGACAGAGATCCTGTTCAAGGCTCCAGAGAGCACCCCTGCATTACCAGACTATAATTCATACCACACCTTTCGGCCACCTAACCTTGACCGAAACACTAAAGGTGGAGGCGTGTCCATATTCATTAAGGCTATCCACACCTCCAGGCTAGTTGCTCAGCATAATGCATTCGAGATTATCCAAGTGCAACTAATTCTGGACAAGACCGCAATCTAAATTGTAACTTGCTACAGATCCCTCACCATGCCCCAGGATTCCCACTCCTCATTTGTTGATGCACTGGAAAATATTAGGGTACAACCCAACATCCTAATAATGTGTGATTTAAACTACCCCACCATTAACTGGGAAAACTACTCATGTACCAACTCTTTTGCTCAACATTTTCTGGAATTCATAAATTTCAACACCTTGGATTACTTATCCACACCCCCACCAGGGGCAGCAATATCCTAGACCTGGTCATTACCAACATGGGCGACCACTGTTCCACACCAGAGGTCAATTCCTCATTGGTCAGGTCTGACCACAAGCTAATCAGCCTAGACATCCACATCCTGCCCCCACCCCCTATTAGGGAAACCACCAAAAAAATTTCTCCAAAGCCAACTTCACGCTTCTTAAGACAGAAGTGGCAAACTTCACGACACCCATGCAGATGGACAATAGAGGTACGACTGCTGAATCCTACACAAATGCACTTTATAAGCACTTACAAGTGCATGGATCATGCTATCCCTAACAGAACCAAGATGCTATCCTCAAAAAAAGGAAGCCAATCTGGTGGTCCCCTGCCATAAACAAACTCTACAAGAGAAGAAAGAAACTGTTGCAAAAAAGAGTAAAATCCCATGACTGGAAGAACTCCCTGGTCAGCCTCAGTAAGAAGCTGAGATCCCTCATAAAATCCTCCAAAGCTAGTTATGAAAACAAAATCACCACTGATTCTAAAGACAACCACAAAGCATTCTATAGCTATGTCAAGAATCTCATTGGCAGCACTCAGATCTGCTCTGAGTTACAGCACAATGGCACTAAATATACAGAACGAACTGATATTGTCAACATCCTGGGAGATAGGTTCAGTGCTAAGTTTACCTGCCCCCTCACCCCCTAAAGGGCCCATCTCTATACCAGAAGAATGCAAAGTTCCTGTAATCACAGCTGCACAGGTAAAAACCACACTCTCCAAAACCAGGAACACAGCATCCATGGGATCTGACAACATCCCAGGCTGCGTTCTACATGAACTACAAAATGAACTGGTACCCCACCTAAGCACCATGTTCAATCATAGCCTCACCTCAGGCTTTGTGCCCACTGAATGGTGCACAGTGATGGTTATCCCACTCTGCAAAGGGGGAGCCACCATGGACCCCAGGAACTACCGCCCCATTAGCCTAACGAGCCTGGTCTGCAAGGCCATGGAACGTATCATCATGGAACTTATAAACAAAGACACTGGTAATCTCCAAACTCTGGACTCCACCCAGTTCAGGTTTGTAAAAGGCAGATTATGTCTCCTAAACATGTTTGACTTCTTTGAAGCAGTCACCAAAGCTGTAGACGAGGGTAAGGTGGTTCACACAGCCTATCTAGATCTCGCCAAGGTTTTTGACACCATCCCCCACTCTGGGATTATAGATAAACTCGCTAAACTAGGTATAAATCCCTATGTCACAAGATGGGTTGCCAACTGGCTCACTGACAGAACCCACACTGTGAAAGTAGCAGACTCCAAATCTGACTTCAGACCAGTGACAAGTGGAGTACCACAGGGTTCAGTCCTGGGTCCTTTCCTGTTTGGTATCTACTTTTCTGAAGTACAGGCTAACACAGAAGGTCTTTGGCTAACAAAGTTCGCAGATGACTGCAAACTAGGAGCCATAATTGAAACTCCTAATGATGTGGACATCCTACAAAAGGGCCTCACTGAGACAGATGCCTGGTGTCAAACCCATGGCCTCAAGCTCAGTGCCAAAAAGTGAATTGTCATCTCCTTTGGTAAAAATTCTGTACCCATGAGCTACCACATAGGTGGTAGTCTACTTAACACCAAAAGTGTGATAAGAAACCTTGGGACACAGGTGGACAGTAGTCTCTCCTTTGATAATCACATCACCACAGAAGTCAGGAAATCCTTTTATGTGGCACACCTCATTACAAAAGGCTTCTCATCCAGGATAAAAAGAGGTCATTGTTCCCCTCTACTCATCACTCATTAAACCCATTATAGAGAGCAACGCCTCTTTTGGTATGTACCTCACAAGACATCTACAACAACTGGAAAGGCTGCAGAAATACATCACAAAGAGGATTACAGGCCTCAAACAGATGCCCTACACAGACTGTCTCAAAAACACTTCAGCTTTACTCCATTGCATATCACCTACTCAGAGGCGATCTCTGCCTAACATACAAAGCTATGTCAAACCCAGAGCTGTTGGACATGCTGCACTTAAAGAAATCCCAATCCCTCCAAGCTACATGCTCTAGGGACCTAAACGTTGTCACCACAATAAACAGAACATGCTGGAGGGATAGATTCCTGTCCCAGAGACTTCCCATACTCTGGAACAAACTACCTATCTATATCAAACAAAGCTCCTCATTAGCACTCCAAGTAAAACCTTGATGACTGGATGGGAAATATGAAATTCACCCTGGGAATTACCTCTGTGGCTCTGCTCGACGGGGGCACAGGAAAATAATTTTCTTGGGTGGCAAAAGCCAGGGTACCTTTTTGGCTAGGCTTGTATAGGCCCTAGGGCCGATAGCCTAGTACCTACCTATGAACCTATGAGATTTAGAGATGTAAGAGAAATTCTTTTTAAGAAAAGATATGGGCTGCAATGTTTTATAGGTTTTCAGGGAGATTATGACTTACACTAGCAAAGGTCATTCTAAAATAACATTTTGTAAGGTTGGTAGTTAGGCTGAAATAAGTAGACTCTAGATGAGGGAAGTTAGGTAGAAGGTGGGGTAAGGGCAGTTATGTGATGAAATGGACATTTAGTATATTAGCCGAATCTAAGGAAAATGCTTACGACACAAATTGCTGAAGACCTTTTCGATATCACACGCCACCATTCTGGTTTCCCTTTATTCTGCTATTCCACTGCCTCCTTTATTATAACTAGTATCTCTTTTACCTCTCTTCTTTTAATTTCAGAAGAGTCTGACTACAATATGTCTTCCAGTTTTGTAATCTGTATTACACAGTACAATATGCCTTAATATTTTTTATATTTTTTGTCTTCTTCTTCAAGATAAGTCTTAAAGGACATAGGCATACTTCTGTTTGCATCCTACGTATTTGTCCGTGTATTTAATACTTCTATAAAATATTACTTTTCCATCTGTTTCATATATTTGTAAGAAAATATCCCATCCTATCCATATTTGGAGAACTACTTCAATTAATTTCATTCAGTATTTGTTTTACTTCAGCTAATGTAATATTTTCTTTAGAACTTCTGTTCATTCATCATATTCTTTGCACATCTCATCTTATTTCTAAATCCTCCTTTTTATTAGAATACACTTCTTTTACAGATTCATTAACTATATTCATCATTTGGTCTTGCTTATAACTTATCTCCACATTTTCATCTTCTGCATATTAATTGTAGCCTCATCATATCATATATATTTTTTACTTAATAAGGGCAAAGCACTTCCCTTTTTTCATTTGAAAGAATATATTTGCTTTACTAACACCCTTCACTTTTTCTTTATTCGTATCAACTCATTTTATTTTATGTATTCTATGCTATTTTGTTGTAGAAGCAAACTATCTCACATTCCTTTTCTTTTTTTTACATTCCTCTGCCTTTTCTACCCTCATGTTTTATATTTTTCTTTAAAATGTCCCCACTATTCTAATTATATTTTATAAACTGCTCTTATACCAGTGTGACCCAGTTACAACTCTTCTATCTCTTCTACATTAATTTCTTTCATTTTTACCACATTCACATGTTAATCTTTTAATTCCTTTCCTTTCTTGTATTTTCTCCAAAGTCCCCTTATGTCTGTATGACATTAAAGTCAAATATTTTCACATATTTTCTGCCCTCCTCGCTTACTTCATAGTTTTCAAATGAAAAAAAAAAAAAAAAAACTAATGAGTTTCTGTTTTTAAGGTTTATCATCTCCTAATTTTAATTTTAATATTTAATCAAGACTTAGCACTTTTTTATATCCTGTCAAACTTCTCCTTTGGTTTTTCTTAAGTTATAATTGAAGTCAGCCACTTACTGCGGTGGTGGTGCTGCGGTAGCGTTGTCGCCTCACAGTTAGACATTGCACGTTTGATTCTCAGTTAGAGCGTCTTCTGTGTGTCGACATGCGTAAATGGGCGTTCCTTCGTTGAAGGTTGTGCGTTAGGCCCGGCAAGCCAGCACGTAAAAATCTACTGCCAATCATTAGCGGACCGGAGTTCTGCTGTGGCGACCCCTAACCGGGAAAAGCCGAAAGACAGTATAATTGAAATCAGCCACCACCACCTCTATATACATGTTTGTTACTTTATACTGTTTTAATTCCTCAAACATTCCTGATTTTTCACCTACACTAGTATATGTAAAAGGAAAAATTAATCTTATAATATATGCAAAAGGGAAATTAATCTTCTAGGACTCTGTTCTGATATCCATCACTACTGCCCTTCTTGGCCTACTCACTGTAACATCTAATATTTTTGTTTCTTTCCTTAATTAATACTTCTGTTACTGAGCATTCCTACAGTGTAGTATCTGCATTATGTCTTTCTTTCATAATCTCTGAAATTGTTTTTTACATTTTTATTTGGTTTTCATTATAAACAAATTAATTATAAAACAAAAAACATAACTATATAAGGCCATAGCTGATCAGTACATCAAAGTTATTCAACTAATATTTTTCAAGCAACTCCTTAAGTTTAATCCAAGATTTATAAGAATGTGTAATATTAGAAGTCCTCATCTTTATAGTATACAATTCACTACTGCAAACAATTTTTGCCATACTAATAAATTCAACACTAGAGGAGGTAACTTTACTTTTCCTATTTTTAGGAATTCTTTTAATGGCTATAGCAAGAATAGACCGTAGAAAAGGCACTTCAGTTTTTGGAATTATCTCAGGAATTGGAGCATTAAATAAAACCAAAGATTTGGAAATATTACCTCTATCTGACCATAAGGCTTGAATGAAGTTATTAATTTCTTTCCAAAAAGGGGAGATGACTTCACATTCATATCTGAAATTGTTCCTAGTGTACTTAGCAATATGATGTCCACCTATATCTACATGCACATTTATTCACCAGTCTAATATCACAAATCATTTGAAGTCACTTTTGATAATCTTGACATTTACACCAAGATTATAACATTATAATTTTCCTTTTTTATATATTTTACATCATTCATTTTTCTTGAATTTCAGTTTTCTCTTTCTGTTTCTAACAGCAGTTGGTTTTGACCCTCCCTCCTATTTTTCTGTTAAATATTAAAAATTACTTTTTATACTACTGATTCTAATATTTAAAATCTATGTTATGTTTTAGATTTGCAGCACATTTTATTGGATTAATAAAGTCTAATATTATACATTCTCATTATGTGCATTAGCTGCAATAGTATTAATTTCAGTGTTTTTCAGTTTCGGTATTTCATTCCTCTGTCTTTTGTCATTATTTCTTCCACCTCCACCAGTTCACTTTTTTCTGTTTGTATAAAAACCATAAGTGACCTTATTTATCTCATTTTCTACAGTTTAAATTTACATTTTTTTCCATTTATTCTCCCTCTATGAAAATCGGTCACATCACATTTATTGGATTCATGCTGCTGAAATAATAAAGGCATTTTATTTATCATAAAATCATTGAAAAATGTTCACAGAAACTGTCTTCAGTGAACACCCCCAAGGGAGTTTTTTTTTGGTCTCCCTGCACCTTCCATGTGGGAGGACACCTTCACGTACCCCAAAATTATAAATATCAACTCTGGGGTTGCACAGTAGTGGTGAAAAAGGCAAACTCCACTGTCACTGAATATAGTTTTGGCAAACTTACTTCGATCATTTCATGTTTGCTGAAACTACCTTCAGTGACCTGATGTAGGAATTACTATTTAATTATGTCACCAGTCCTGAATTACAGAAATAACTTTTTCTTGGTTTGAACTCTCCTATCTATTGCCACACTCTCATTCTATGGATAAACAATATCTTTCTATGAAAAATGTATTAAACAAGATGCACGGTGAAAGCTCTCAGATGTTAGGTTGAAGAATGTCTTATTGCCAAATGTATCATTAGTCTTATATTAAACATATAGAAGCCCAATAGCTCCACTAGTATGCCATGTGACACCTTAACACTGGCCCAGTAATCAAGGAGCTTCAATCCTCACCAATATCACCAGTAGGGGATGTACATGGGGAGGATGACAAGTACACACAGAGTAAAGTGCAATTTCCCTTAAGAGCACACAGAGACCACAGTCAGTCTGGTGCTGATTTCTCCCTCTTTCTCCAGATCGCCAATAAGACTCCCCACTGGCACAGCTATAGAGTCAAGATCTATCTCAGCTGAGTGGCCAAGCCAAGACCTCCAACACCCTCTCTGTCCAACCAGTGCTTCGTGCCGTCCCTATGCAAGTAGCTGACACAGACACACACACACACACTTTGAGGTTTGATTTATACAAACACAAACAAACACACAAACACACACACACACACACACACACACACACACACACACACACACACACACACACACACACACACACACACACACACACACACACACACACACACACACACACACACACACACACACACACACACACACACCCCTGGGAAAGGCTGACATAGGTTTCTTAGCTATGCCCCCTTCTGCCCAGACTATAAAGTAGTTATTACTGCCACCAGCCAACTCTTTATCAGTTACTTTAAGACCCTTAACAAAGGGTGCCCAGTCTCACTGTGTAATGTTACTGTTAATACAAATGGTAGTTTGACCAAGAACAAGGCTATTAGAAGTGGCCCACAGTGTCACCAAATAAATATGCAAGTACTCTCCGAATTTAAATATGTCTCATAAATATCAGCCAGAATGAGAGGTTTAAATATATTTAATAATAATAATAATAATAATAATAATAATAATAATAATAATAATAATAAAAGAACAAGAAAATACTCAGCATATAATCACAGTTACATCAGACTTTGAAATCACAGGAAATATTTAAAACAGCATTGTAGGAAGAAAACATCTAAGCTATACTTCACTATATTCCTGACTATAAGAGAAATTACTTTACCCTAGTTAACTTACTTACAGAGCAAGCAAGGCAGATGTGGTGAGTGGATATTCTTGTCGGGTCAAAGACGTACAAAATGCTATATCTCTCTCTCAGAGACTTCCCAAATTAATATCCTAAATATTACTGCTGGGATACTTGCAGAATGACATCATTTCTTGTCATCTGACTTCAGCTCCCAGGCTCAAAAACAACAGCATTTAGCATCTACCTGTGGAAATACTCTTTTTAGATCTAAGGCAGATCCTGGAAGACATAAAACAATAAAACACTTTCACATCTCAAGCCTAGTAATTATTTCTCTTTCAAGATAACACAGAGAGCTCCTTTGTATAGACATCCTGTCTCTGGCTGCCATAAAGTAATTTAAATTTTCAGCTATTTTTCTGACATTAACCTCCTGTGCTCCAGTTTCCATTGTTAAAATATATATATCTAAACAGTTACAATAGTGTATATACACTTCTGTTCTAATCCAGCAGGGTACACTGTGGATACATCTTTAAACTCAGTACTGTACAAACCATGTTCAACACACATTTCTCTACCAACAGTTTGATATGCACATAACATACAGTTCTAATTTGTAACACAAGCATATGAATCATGCTGAAATTCACAAATGACATATAATTATTTACAAAATTCCACATAGCTGGACTGGCAGTATTTCCTTTCTTGACATGCCCCAAACAATATTCATGTTTTAATAAAGTTTCTTTCTTCAGTTTTATCTGATTAATGTTTTTTTCCTTTGTCTGGATGCTGCCACCACCATTCTTACTCTCTTCATCACTGCTGTGGTATACCAGCATTTGTCTCTGTGAATTCTAAAATTTTCAGCATCTCCCTAGTTGCACACATGATGCGTTTCAGAATCTGAACTGTTACAGCCCTCATCCACTTCACAGTTTTCCAGTAGTACTGACACTGAAGTCTCTATTTTAGTTTCATTATTTTACTCTGTGTGACCAGCAATTTTTTTTATAATTTAATTTCTTTATATCTCCTTCATCTGTCCATCAGCAGACTCCAGTGCCTCTCCTTGTTTGCTTGCCAGCTCTAATCACCCCTCCTGGCCTCCCTTAGACTAACTCTGATAAGGGTTGTGACTGGTGAGAAGATCAAGGCATCCAGGTCTGCATCATACTATTGCAAAGAGTATTTTATCCTAATTTTCCCACCCTCACTCGTGCCCCAGTAACATCCTGTGGGTGGGATGTGAAATGGAAGAATCACACCAATCCACTTCTCACTTCCACAAAGAGCTGATGTCAGAAAAACACCAAGCCCACCCCCAGGAAGCACTTCATGGTTGCTTCCCCAGTCCCATCCAGGGAAATCTGTGTTTTGTGCCCCTTGTATGTGTCCTTCCCTCCTAGGATGGGCATGCCTGTACTCCCTGCTGGCAGACCAGATGGTCAAGCCACTAGCTGAACCTGGGTTGCCTGCATCACTGTCAGGGCTTTACCCTCCATGGCATGGTACTGACCAGCAATTGCTTTTTATCATGATGGCACTCTGTAAAGGGGTCCACTCCTCTTCTGGCTCTTTCTTATTCCAAAGTTGTAGGAAAACTTAATCATCTAAGCCATTTTCTGCAATTGTAGCAATTGCCACTGTTTCCTTGATCACGTCTACATGTCCTGTCTTACTTATGGCCTTTTCCATATTGGTATACAGAAATGAATCTTCCCCCACCAAAAAGTGTATGGGGCTCACTGTTTTCCTGGCCAAGTGTCCTCGAGTCAGCATGAATAGCACCTCAAGTATTCCTGAGAAAAGGCCATGCCTAGATTGACTAACACAGTCAATGAATGTAACTAAAATAAGTAATGTTCATCAAGTGCATGTCTGTCACTCCACAGACTAGTATGCTCCACTAGCTATACAACCCACATCACTCTTCCTTCAAGGAGTAGAGTTCAAAATCAAACATGGCAGGATATAAATTGGATGGAGCAAATGGACTCAGAGTGGAAGAAAACGGACTTGTTTTATTCAAGAACTAACATATCTAGAAAGCTTGCATCGATATCTAAAAGGAGTTCATGGAAACACAGATGAGAAAGATGTACATGAAGCTTTACTCCGATTACAATACCCCATCATCTCATGATCACAGAGAATAATGTAGGGGAGTCTTTGGAGCAAAATGACCTGGAAGAAACTGGTTCCACCATCAGGCATAAGGTTGTCACACTCATGTTCATAAAAATAATTGTTTAGTTAGGCACTAATACCTTATTGGCCAAAATGTGAAAACCATCAGGAACCAGAAAGTTCCAGTGGCATGACACTGATCAGCATAGAAAATCAGTGAACTTGTAAAGAATAGCCCTTACACAACTAAGTGGATGGTAGACAAGGAGAAACCTACAGTTTGTTCATGAACTCATGACATATTCAGAATAGATGGTAGTCCTGCTGGTAATCTGGACCATTCAAAGCACTAATCTGAAGCAGATAGTGAAATCCCTTCACCAGGTTTATCCCACCTAGGCCACTGAACAAGCACACCTGTCAATAAAAATGGACCACAATTTTCATCCAGCCAGGTTACATTTATCATATAAATGGCAATGCACAAATCTACTCTGAGCTACAACAGAATGGTGTTAAATATACTGATCCCAAGGAAATTGCCAATATCCTGGCAGTTCAATTCAGTGCAAACTTCACCCCCCTCTCACCCCCTAAAGGGCCCATCTCAATACCGAAAGATTGCCAAATACCGGTAATCACGACCACACAGGTAAAATCTGCACTTTCCAAAGCTAAGAATACAGCATCCATGGGACCAGATGACATCCCAGGCTGTGTATTACATGAACTACAAAATGAGCTGGCACCTCACCTAAGTGTCATGTTTAGTTATAGCCTCACCTCAGGCTTCGTACTCACTGAGTGGTGCACAGCTACTGTCATCCCACTCCACAAGGGGGGATCCACCTTGGATCCTGGGAACTACCGTCCCATCAGTCTGACAAGCCTGATTTGCAAGGCTATGGAATGTATTATCATGGAACTTATAAACAAAGACATTGGCAACCTTCAAACACTGGACCCCACCCAGTATGGTTTTGTGAAGGGCCGATCATGTCTCCTGAACCTGATTGACTTCTTCGAATTAGTCTTCAGAGCCATGGATGAGGGTAAGGTGGTTCATACTGCCTATCTGGATCTTGCCAAGGCCTTTGACACCATCCCCCACTCTGGAGTCATAGATAAACTTACAAAGTCGGGCATTAATCCCTATGTCACTTGATGGGGTGCTAACTGTGTTACTGACAGAACCCACACTATAAAAGTAGCCGACTCCAAATCCAGCTCCAGACAAGTGACAAGTGGAGTGCCTCAGGTTTTGGTTCTGGGACCGCTCTTGTTTGGCATCTACTTCTCCGAGGTACAAGCTAGCACTAAGGGTCTCTGGTTGACTAAGTTCACAGATGACTGCAAGCTGGAAGCTATTATTGAATCCCCAAATGACGTGGATATTTTACAAAAAGGGCTTTACAGAAACAGATGCTTGGTGCCAGAGCCATGAGCTCAGGCTCAATGCCAAGAAGTGTATAGTTATCCCCTTTGGGAAAAAATACGTACCCGTGATTTACCATATAGGTGGCAGCACACTAAACATCGAGAGTATGATAACAGACCTGGGAACACAGTGGTCTCACCTTCGATACCCATGTCGCTACAAAAATTAGGAAATCCTTCTATTTGGCTCACCTCATCACCAATGGCTTCTCAGCCAGAAAAAAAAGAGGTCATTGTTCCACTGTACTCATCCCTAATTAGACCCATCATTGAGTACAATGCCCCGTTTGGTATGTACATCACAAGACATCTGCAGCAACTGGAAGGGCCGCAGGAGTACCTCACTAAAAGAATCACAGGTCTAAAGCAGATGCCCTATGCTGACTGACTAAAAAAACTCCAGCTATACTTTGTCACATATCATCTACTTAGAGGCAATCTCTGCTTAACATACAAGGCCATGTCAAACCTAGAGCTGTTGGACAAGCTACACTTAAAGAAATCCCAATTCCCGAGAGCCACAGGCTCCAGGGACCTAAACCTTGTCATCACAATGAACAAGACATGCTGGAGAGATAGGTTCCTGACCCAGAGACTGTCCATACATGTCAAACAGAGCGCCTTCTTGGCCCTCTTCAAAAAGAACCTCGATGAGTGGATGGGAGAGAGGAAATTTATGCCGGGGATCACATCAATCGCTCTGCTAGACAGGAGTCCAGGGAAGTAATATTCTGATAGAAAAAACAGGGAATTATTATAGCTAGGCTTGTATAGGCCCTAGGGCCAGTAGCCTAGTACCAACCTATGAACCTATAAATGTGAGGTCAACATCATGCAACAGGTCAACAATAATCCCAAGGTTTTTGTGGTTGGGCCTCCCATTTGTATGTAGTGCCATATACAGGTCTAAAGGAGAGAAGGTCATTAGTATCTGCAGTGTTTGGTAGAAATTTTGGGTACAACACCGAGAATGGATGAATAAGACTGGACATGTTGTTTCACTCAGAGCAGTAATCAGTAACCCTAGTATGTACCAAAAACTATGCACATGTGCAGCCACAAAGTCTTGCTTATGGTGTTTGCCCCTTTGCAAAATATGCAGTTTTCTACACGTTTGAAAAACTGACAGGTATGGCAGATTAAAGGAGAAGGTGCAATTTAAATGTCTATGTTATAAAGGTAAATTTGCAGTAAAACTTAAGAATTCATAATGAAACACACCATAGTAAACAAGGCCAAGGCAGAGTATGCACAGGTATGTGTCAGTAGAACAGCATTCATGAACTATTCTAGTAAAACCAAAGCAACACTAAAAAAAAATCAAATCACTGACTCAAACTAACTTTGAGCAAAAGTATATATAGGTCTAAATAAAAAAAAAATGATGCAATGACCTAATGTTGAAAAGAATTAACTAGAGCCAGAGTACCAGTAGAATCTGCATGAAGCAAAGTCAGATCCAAAGTCATCTACCTCCTATTCTTGGCCCCGAAAAATTAATTTCCTCTCTCAGCCTGCTAGAGCAGTCTTGGGCAAAGGTGTCCTGCTTTTAAAACTAGAATATGACCTACCACTATTTGCCACTGTCTTAAAAAGAAGGATACTATTTTACAATCTTGGAACTATATCCTACAGACCAAAAAGTCCACCAGAATAACTCAACTGAAAGCCCATCTTGCAACAGTAAACTGGACCTAATTCTCAACCTCACTGATTTAAACTCTGCTGTCAACATATCCTTGCAACTTTTACTGGAGATTCAAAACACACTTTTCTGTAATTTCTAGGCTTGAAAACTCTGATGCATTTATGTAATGAAGCTTGGAAATTCTGGAAAATGAATTTTATTCTAACTCAAGGGTGCAGTACTCTAAATTACAGAACATTACTAAACAAGCTATATGAAAGCATAAAACTAACTGTACATCAAATCAGAACAAACCACACTCCTTCACTTCCCCAAGCAGATCTGGTAAATAATATTTCTGGTAGAAATCCACCTGAAGTGCTTTCCCTCTGTTGGCCACATTCCTTGCTCTATTGGAAACCTCTCCTGTTAATTTTCTCAAAGAATTGTCCAATCTTCCCACACAGCAGAACCTCTTTCACCTCTTATCCTCTTTCACTCAAATTCCCCCAAAATACCTCTCCTCCTTTTACTTCACCAAAATCACAAGCCAGCAAATTGCACCTCAGCTAGAAGATATTTCACTAGACCCTCCATCCGGTCCTGATTACATGGTTCAAAGATTTCCTGACCAACTGAGATAACGCAATTCAAACCGGGTCCCTCATTAGATGTACCCTTCAGTTTTTTCAGGGGTCCCTCAGGGATAAGTTCTTGCATCAATACTAAACTCAATTATTATAAATAAACTGCCTCTTGACCTACTTTATCTACAACTCCTCCTTTACACTGATGACATGGTTAGCTATACATCCAGCCTAGACAACAACCTGAGTCCACCATCTCATTTAGATACCTTGGCATTTGGCTTTACCAATCCCTCAACTTCCAAGACCACAGTCAGATCAAAAGTCAGCTACCCCTAGTCTAGGCAGAAAAGAAAACTAATTTCCTCTCAACGTGTTAGAGCAGCTAGAGTAGCCTCAGGTAAAGGTGTCCCGCTTGCACAACTAGAATATGGACCACCCGTTTGCTACTGCTTTGCAAAAAAAAAAAAAGCCTTACAATGTCTTTCTTATAAAATCTGCCTTTTCATCACAAACACCCCTCAGTGTGAACATCACTACAACATGTTGGAAAAGGTAAATTGACTACCCATTCAAGGAAGAGCCAGCCTTCTTCTTGGTTACCCTCTTTTCAAACTGCTGTACGAAGACACACCATGCCCCTAACTGTAAGACTAACTACATCCAACCAACACTATAACCTAAGAAGCCAGTCCAATAATGACCCAATTATCATAACTCCATCCATTAAACGTCATTCCACAGACCACAACTTTTCTCTTTCTGCATCTAAACTGTGGTAGTCATTGCCACCTGATCTTAGTGAAATTGGAGACTACAAAGAGTTCAGACCTTAGTTAAAACAATGTCTAACAACAATATAAGTGCTCATGTCAGAACATAAGGCCAGGTCACCTAACTCCTATGGTTGCACTTTTACATTCATCCCAGAAAACCTTGGCTGCTTAATCTCCCGGTCTCTTCAACAAATAAAATGAAACCCACTGCTTCCCTATCTGCCCAATTTTGTACTGTATATTTCTAATATCCACTTCTGCTGTTATTAGCTCCTCTATTGCAGTTCATAGAATTTCACAATTTCTACTCCTTTCACTGTTAACATTTCCCTCCTTACTAGTATTTACTATGTCCATTTTTTTGGCTGGATCACATTTACCTCACCTATAACACCTGTATTATGCATTGTATACTTCTAATCCTACTTTGTTTTAAACCTTCTTGTAAACATATGTATATATATTTTTTGCATTTATGTTATTTTATGTCACTGTTATACTTTAAAATTTAGTTATACCTTTAATCTTACTTCAGTGTTGTTATGTATGTGACCAAGGCTGATCCAGAAAATGGTCAACTCTGATCAGTGTTCAACCCTGTTAAACAAAATTCAATAAAATTATAACACATTGATGTGAAAAATGACCTGCTAAGAGAGATTTAAATTGTCAACTGAGTAATTCCTTAAACTGTTCACAATCAAAGTATGGGAAGTTAAGAAATGACATTCTGAGCTAAACAGTAAAGCGGTTGTCAAAATGTATTGTTTGGATAAAAAGACTCCAGCTAGCTTTAATCAGAATGTGCTAGAAAGTAATGGCTGAACCCAAGCTAAGGAGTACCTAAAATTGCCATGAATAAATTAATATGGAAACATACTGACAAAAAATAAATAAATAAAAAATAAAACAAAAATCACATAGCAGTCAAATATTAGGGCAGATGGTTTTAAAAAGCTATTTATAGTAGATATTCTACCAAAGCTTCATGGCATAGCTGAAAGTTCCATGGCACAAAGGGATGGATGAAGCACTGAATGCAGCCCAGATTAACCAGGATTGAATAGTAACTTGGGTGCTGGCGTAGCTGAAGAGGGAATGTAGAACTAAGTAGCCAGACCCACTTTTACCATGTTGGGGGAAGGGAGGGAGCTAGGTCTGCTGCTCTGCTGACAGGCAACAGAGGCCTGGGGTGTATTACAGGTACAGCAGCAGCAGCAACGGTTCTATGACGGAAGAGTGCATGAATGTACCTGGAGTCGGACATGAGTGGTAGCAATGGGAAAATCCTTGTAGCTACCTAGATGATAGCCTCTGATGAGTGACTCTTACCCAACATGCTGATGTTTGTCAGGCAGCAGGAATAAGGCTATTTAAAGAAAAAAAAGTAAGCTCAGATAATGCTTACAAGAAATTCAGCCATAGTAACAAGTCAGGAAATATTGAAGAAAATATAGGAAAGACAGGATGGCAGACTGAATAATAACAAAACATCAGGTCTGAGGAGCAGATGATAATAATGTTTCATGGTGCCACTACTCACTGAAACAGTCATGACCAAAGAGGCCATGAAACTGTGAAGCAAAGCAGCCCATTATGAGTCCTACTTGTTGTACAGAGACAGAAGTGTACAAATAAAAGGAAAGCATTATATTTCATCCAAGGAGAATTTACAATCAACTTAATTTAAGAAGAAATTTCTGGTCCTGTCTTTTGCTTCCTGTATTGGAATCTGTTCAAGATATAGTGTGAAAGGTAAGAGAAGACTGTTTGCTAAGAGGGCTCCATTTATTTGTATAATTATATTTGGAGATATCACGAGGGCCACAATGAGAGTTATACATACTCACGTTTTCTTGTTGAAGTTAATTTCCTTGAATACTGCACTTTGGAATGGTTTAGCTGAAAGCCAAATTCAACAAACCTAAAACAAAGTCTCTGCACCCCTCTAGCCCTTTAACTTATATATGCTAAATTCACTGTTGTAGAACACTGGGGAAAGAGCAACATCAGTTTTGGTGAATGTAGGCTTACAGCAAAACCATTTTGGAGGGTTGGGAGACACAGCTATTGCCTTTCCAGAGTTTCCACATTCCCTTTTACAATGCACGTTCCTCCAATATGATATAACAATGGCACACTTTAAGGCTGGATGATGTGGGGATAGGGAATTAGGAAGTGCAATGGATTAGCAAGGTGGAAGTAAGGATAGCTATGAAGAAGATGAAGAATGGAAAGGCTGTTGGTCCAGATGACATACCTGTGGAAGCTTGGAGGTGTTTAGGAGAAATGGCAGTGGAATTTTTAACCAGATTGTTTAATGAAATCTTGGAAAGTGAGAGGATGCCTGAGGAGTGGAGAAAAAGTGTTTTGGTACCGATTTTTTAGAATAAGGCTGATGTGCAGAGCTGTAGTAACTACAGAGGGGATAAATATGATCAGTCACAACATGAAATTATGGGAAAGAGTAGTGGAAGCTAGGTTAAGAAGGGAGGTGATGATTAGTGATCAGCAGTATGGTTTCATGCCAGAAAAGAGCACTACAGATGCGATGTTTGCTCTGAGAGTGTCGATGGAGAAGTACAGAGAAGGTCAGAAGGAGTTGCATTGGGTCTTTTTGGACTTAGAGAAAGCATACGAGAGGGTGCCTAGAGAGGAGTTGTGGTATTGTATGAGGAAGTCGGGAGTGGCAGAGTAGTATGTAAGAGTGGTACATGATATGTACAAGGGTAGTGTGACAGCGGTGAGATCTGCCATGGGAGTGACAGATGCGTTTAAGGTGGAGGTGGGATTACATCAAGGATTAGCTCTGAGCCCTTTCTTATTTGGACCAATGATGGACAGGTTGACAGACGAGATCAGACAGGAGTCCTCGTGGACTATGATGTTTGCAGATGACATTGTGATATGTAGTGAGAGTATGGAACAGGTTGAGGAGACCCTGGAGAGGTGGAGATATGCTCTAGAGAGGAGAGGAATGAAGGTCAGCCAGACTAAGACAGAATATATGTGTGTGAATGAAAGGGAGGATAGAGGAATGGTGAGGATGCAGGGAGTAGAGTTGACGAAGGTGGATGAGTTTAAATACTTGGGATCAACAGTTCAGAGTAATGGCGAGTGTGGAAGAGAGGTGAAGAAGAGATTACAGGCAGGGTGGAGTGGGTGGAGAAGAGTGTCAGGAGTGATTTGTGACAGACGAGTACCAGTAAGAGTGAAAGGGAAGGTCTACAAAAGGGTAGTGAAACCAGCTATGTTATATGGGTTGGAGACAGTGGCATTAACAAAAAAGCAGGAGTCAGAGCTAGATGTGACAGAGTTAAAGATGTTAAGATTTGTACTGGGTGTGATGAGGGTAGACAGGATTAGGAATAAGTATATTAGAGGGTCAGCCCAGGTTGTACAGTTTGGAGACAAAGCCAGAGAGGCGAGATTGCGTTGGTTTGGACATGTGCTGAGGAGGGATGCTGGGTATATTGGGAAAAAGGATGCTAAGGATGAAGCTGTCAGGTAAGAGGAAAAGAGGAAGGCCTAAGATAAGGTCTATGGATGTTGTTAGAGAGGACATGCAGGTGGTTGGTGTGACAGAGCAAGATGCAGGGGACAGGAAGAAATGGAAACAGGTGATCCGCTGTGGCGACCCCTAACCGGGAAAAGCCAAAAAAAGAAGAAGCAGTAAAGTGCTCTGTAACATTAGTTTTGAAACTGTAGCAGGTTTGAACAAATTTTGGGCAAAATATCACAATGTGAAAGACTCTCCTTGTGATTCATTAACGCCTGCACTAACTTTACACTAAGTGTTCACTCTTCTGAGTGGACAGACAATACAAGCATAACTCATACATTCTTCCTCCTAAATCTAGTTTTCCTACTGATTTTCTTACAGCCTTAGATATTGAGGGAGATTCATTAATGTTAGCACAAAGTGTAGACCACACATATACTTATTATCTTCCTGAGCGACTAGAAAGCACAAAAAATGTGGTAGGGATGTTCTTAAATACAGATTGTGTATACTTAGTGAAGAAGTTAATTAATCTAGCCTTTTGTTTTATCTGAGGATCATGTATTGATTCCTGTGATTAAGCCTCCATTACCAATTTGTTTAGTAATGAGTCAGGAGGACTTGTTAAACTGGTTTAAAGAGCACTGCATGCTATAAGCAGAATCAGATACAATGCTACACAAGTTGGGACCATGGAAAGAGGTGTGCAAGTTTCAAGTTCTCTGGGCTGCAACATTTACCAAATGTTTTGTTTTTGAGTTCACCAAAAGAAGTGTTTGGCTATGTCTCCCGGGCCTGTAGATGTTACTAATAGGAGAGGAACTATTACATCTGGGAATACACAGTTTGTTTTGCTGAGGCTGCTGTAAGAAATCTGTCCAGAGGGAGTTGTACTGCCCTATTGTACTCCCAGTACCAGAAGCTTTACCAGCATGGCCTCAGCTGGTGATTGGCCTGTTGTTATGCAAATATATCTTAGAAGGATAAACCATTACATTTGAAGCTCTAGTTCAAGTGCCAACAGAGTGAGATGGTTTTGGTTCAAGTGCCAGCAGAGCCACTGAGGCCCCCAGTGGGGAGAAACCATGGTGGTCTGCTGGGATACTCATTAAACAGAACACTGAAACTAATAATCCTTTTGACATTCATTGTCATTCAGATGTACTCACAGAAGTTATTATCTGTGTTGACGTCTAGAATGCAAGCAATCAACCAGAAATGTCTGTCAAAGGATAGGTTTTGATAGAATAATCTTTAGATATGAAGAAGATAGAGAAAAACAGCAGATCCACCATCATTTATGGCTAGACATTAGGCACTGTCACAGTCAACAGTGCCAAGTCATGAGGATGTAGATGGGACAGTTGCTTGAATTTAAACTGCTTAACTTGATGAGCTTTGTATACAGAATCATGCATTATGGTACCCCTGAGATGTGGCATGGTTCATTCACTTTTGGATTGGACTGGAATGTGTCACTAGTTTTGCCTATTGGGTATGACGTCTTTTCTGGGGGTGGTGTTTTTTTTTTCTGGCTTTGGAAATGATAGGCTTATGTCCCAGTAGGGCCATTGGGTTAGAGGCTGTGACAATGGTCTATTTATTTCATTGCATTGCATTGTATTGTACCATATTGCATTATATTGTTTCTACCCCATGGCTGCTGAGTATAAAGCCATTAGGGGATGTTATCTGGGCAACCATGATGGTGATTTGTGCTATTGTAAGCATCACAGCAAAGAGAGCATTTTTGCATTCTTTATAGACATCACCCTTGCCCACAGTGATGGCATGAGCAATAGCATCACTGAAAAGGCTGCCTAAGCCCCCTCGGTGTATGCATGCATGCTCCCCAACATTTGACAACAGGGTCTACCATCACCAGCATGGGTGGTCATTCCCATGTTCTTCTTACCTGACCACTCCACCTGACTGCTTTCCTGTGGACCGTTGTCAGTGAAATCATGGTGCAGGCTGGGTGAGAACCACTGCTTCTCCCCTAAATATGGGAATGCCCATCCTTCCTGCCTATATGATCAAGTGCAGGTTGCTAGTCTAATACTGGTCACCTGGGCAGTAGTCAGGGGTTTATCTCCCTTCTCCACCAGTGCAAGCAGAAAGGTCTTATCTGTGACATTTTGAGGGTTTACCTACCCTACTATTGGAAGGACTATATAGAACTGTTTGAGTGCATAATACTTCATTTACACTATATTTTCATATATTGTTATTTGGTGGCTTCAATTGTAATTTACAGCATGGCAGTTTGAAACATGTTCTGCTAATGTTACATTTATATGGTGAGTGTTACATGTTGCATTATTAAAAATGTTTTTTCCACAACAGGGAAAATGTATGCTATCACATACACAAGCAGTACTTTATTTACCTATGCAGACTATATATATTGTGATAGGAATATGTCTGTTACTTATGCATCCATTCATATATTTCCTTTTTAAGATCATCAGCTTATACTGGAACTCTTGTGCAAGAGGTAGGGCCAGATTCAGGAAGGCTTACACTGAGTTCAAGAGTAGTGTAAGCCTCAGTGTAAGCCTCCCGATTCAGGTACAGCCCAAACCTCCGTGTAAGAGACAGCTAACACGTCTCTTACACGGACTGGGCGTGGAAATGCTCAATACCTCATTTGCAGCTCAAAGATATGCAAATGAGGTATTTGAGCGATCCACAAAGCTGAAACCAGTCCGTGTAACGGACGTGTTAGCTGCAGAAATGTACTCAGCTGACAACAGTACATTTCTGCAAAATCAAAAACGGAGCTATGTCAGCTCCAAATAAAGGGTGCATATGTTTCATTAAGCATGCCAATGGCCAAATATGTGGCCATTGGCATGGAAAAGTGTTGCAAAAATATGTTATATAACTTTTTTTTTTTTCGTGGGATTATGATGTGTAACTGCAGCACACACCCGCGCAAATGGGGTGCGCTACCTAAAACTGAAAACCGAAGCTTATAAGCCCACAATTGTGGGATTTATGTATTACATGGAATGTCAATGGAGAGATTTGCAGACCAAAAACAATATGGCCTCCGTTTAGGGGTTGTCAAGGGGGGGAAGCTCCGTGTAAGACATGTAACTAAACATTACTAGGCAATCCTATGTAAATGAGGGTTACAATACTGAATCACACTGCCACATAGGTAATGAGCACTTTCTGAGTAGTGTAAGAGTTAGAGAAGGGGGAGGAACAGAGTAAGAGGTAGGTGACATCACGGGGGGGGAAGGATAGAAACAAATGTACCAGATTGGAGGGCAATGTAAGGTGACAGATGACAGACAGACATCAGGGAGGGAGGTGTGTCCCAACAGAACACTAGGAAAGTCAAGAAATTGAGGGTATACGCTATCCCTACACTCAAAGTTTCTTGATAAACGTGCGTGTGCGCGCGTGTAAGGCAGGTTCTACATGTGGGAGCGTGTTGCAAACAGTTTACAATGGTTTGCGCGGGCGTGCACGTGTGTAAGGCAGTGTGCGCACGTTTTAACATGAATCAGCCAAGCCCACAACGTGTAAGGATGTGTGCGCGCGTGTAAGGCACTGTGAGCGTGCTTAAGCTGGTGTGCACATTGCTCCCCTTGAGGAAACAGAGAGGAAAAAGGAAACAACCAGATTACTAGGAAACTGTCGGAATACTGCTGGAGTTAATTGGTGATAACAATTGGAAGCAGGCAATTACACAGGCAGACTAGAAGCCCAACCCAGCACTTAAAACACTGCAAACAGCAGTGCAGGGTGTTTCTCACAAGAGATACTGCAAGAAAGTAAGCTATCAGAATTGAAAACTGAAAAAAGCTGAACTCAGAGCAGAAATGCTAGGGGCTGCCATAGCTGTTATAATCAAGCATAGGTGAATTGCTGAGGGTGGTGACAATGCAGATGCTGACAGACAACCCAGAGTGAGGAGAAGGAGAAGAGTATACAGGCCCAGGGTCACCTACCATGGGTTACATGAGCTGGAGATAGTAGAACGCTACAGAGTGGACAGAGACCTTCTGCAGCAGATTGTTGAGCTGTGCAGGCCACATCTCACACACAGAACCAAGAGAGGGGAACCCATCCCAGTGGAAACCAAGGTAAGTGTTGGCCTAAGAATACTAGCAACAGGTACCTTCCAGAGACCAACTGGTGATATGATGGGGATATCACAGGCATCAGCCTCCAGGGTACTGCACCAGTTCCTGGATGCCATGTCAGCACATGTCAGTGATCATATATATGTCCCTAATGACCGTGAGGTTGTGGCCAGCAACATGCGTCTCTTCCAGCAAATAGCGGGATACCCTGAGGTGCTGGGTGCAATAGACTGCATGCACATACGCATCAAAGCACCAGCTGGTGAGCGGGGTAGAGCCTACATTAACCACAAGGGATACCCCTCCATCAACTGCCAGGTCGTGTGTGAAGCCCAGGGCATAATAATGAATGTGTGTGCTGGCTGCCCTGGGAGCTACCACGATTCCCACATCTGGCATCTGACGCAGCTGTACCAGTCATTTGCCAGTGGGGACTTCCCATACGGACACCTAGTGGGGGGATGCAGGTTATGCACTTGAGCCGTGGCTGATGACACCCATCAGAAATGCACACACACCTGAACAGGAACTCCATAATGAGGCACACGCACAAACACATAATGTCATAGAGCGTGTGTTTGGGCTGCTCAAGTCACGGTTCCGGTGTCTGGACACATCTGGTCGAGCCTTGCAGTACACACCAACTACATGTACCCAAATGATCATGATATGTGCTATGCTACATAATATGATCCTGCGGAAACAGCTGCAGCAGGACCAGCACAGGGCTGGGCCTAACATCCCCCCACCATTGCCAAGGCCACCACAGGCAGAGGGTGACTCGGAGGAGGAACAACCTGACCTTGTCCCAGTAGGCAGAAGGAGGCGTGCCCAGTATGCCCTGGCCTTGGCAAAGAGGCAACACATAGCACATACACTTGGTCAGTAGGAACACTGGGACTGATACCCACTCTGACTCACTCATATAGTAACAGGGATGCCTAACATGACACAACCTGCTTCCAAACATGTACAGGGAGTGTAGTATGTGCATCCCACAGAGGCAGCCCTGCAGCACCACCTGAGGCATGAATGCCATGTGTTAAGTAATGTAATACCATGTACCATATGCACACCTGAGGACCCGACTAACATCCACCCTCACCAATCATAAACCACAAAAACACAAACCTACCTCATAGGTACCACAAGGGATAGGAACCTAGATGTAATGCTACCCAATGCCAGAAGTATAAATGCGTGCAGTGTAAACGAACACAGTATAGAGAATGTAGATATCAGTGCTGTAATAGAAAACAGGGTCAAAGCCCACATCAGCACCCTGACACTACCAGGTCACACCTCATACAGTGATGTACATGTGCAAAAACATGGAACAAGCTACAAAATGAGGGTGACTAGCAATAAATGGCATGGATAACCACACACCCATGTTGGTACCATAACAAGAAGCAACATGGATTAGCCATGGTCAAATACCAATGGCTAAAACTGACTACTACTATATAGCTTGCTGCAGACCACTGTCCTAATAGCAGGAATTGCCCCAGGCCTACTCTGGCAACGTGAGTGTCAAACGAAATATTACTGTCAACCCGGGTGCCCAGGTCCCTGATAACCTCTTCTGTGCTTAGAGGATTGCCACCTAGATGGGAACTAGGGGTAACCCTGTTGTTCCCGAAGGGTAGGACTATGCATTGTTTAGCGTTTAACGTAAGGCCATGGCTCTGGCACCAGTTATCCGTGTCTATGAGACCCTTCTGAAGGATGTCTGCGACAGATGGGTTTCCAACTATGGTTCCCAGTTTGCAGTCATCTTCAAACTTTGTCAGCCATAATCCTTCTGTGTTTGCTTGTACTTCTGAAAAGTAGATGCTGAACAAAAGTGGGCCCAGGACTGAGCCCTGTGGGACACCACTTGTGACAGTTTTGGAGTGTGACATGGCACCAGCAACTTTGACCCTGTGTGTTCTGTCACTTAGCCAGTTTGCAACCCATCCTGTGATGTATGGGTTCACATTTAGGCTGGTGATTTCTTCAATGATACCCGAGTGGGGTATTGTGTCGAAAGCCTTTGCCAGGTCATTGTAGGCTGTGTGGACTGCCTTGCCCTCGTCAATGGCCTTGGTGACTGTCTTGAAAAAGTCAACCAAGTTTAAAAGGCATGATCTGCCCTTGACAAAGCCAAACTGGGTTGGATCCAACGTCTGCAAGTCCCCTATGTCTTCAGTTATGATTCCCATTATGATCCTCTCCATAGCTTAGCAGACCAGGCTTGTCAAGCTGATGGGATGGTAGTTTCCGGGGTTGGTGGAGGCACCTCCTTTGTGAAGTGGGTCCACCATTGCTGTATGCCACTCCTTGGGCACATAACCTGAGGTGAGGCTAAGATTAAACAGCTGCCCTAACTGCGGGTTTAATTCCTCATTGAGTTCATGGAGCACACAACCGGGGACACCATCTGGTCCCATGGATGCAGTGTTTTTCGCCTTGGATAGAGCAGTTCTCACCCCAGCATTTGAGATGTTTGGGGGGCTACAATCCTCTGGTATAGATATCCCTCCAGTTGGGGAGAATCTGCACTGAACCTGTCAGCCAGTATGTTGGCAATGTCTGTAGGTTCAGTGATATTTACATCATTTCGAACTAATTCTGAGCATATCTGGGAGTTTCCTCCCAGGTGTCAAACATAGGTAAAAAAGGCCTCATGATTGTCCCTTGACTCCTGAGCGGGTTTACTCTCAAAATTTGCCTTGGATGATTTTATGGGGGAACTCAGTGTTTTACTCATAATGAGCAGGGGTGTCTTCCCTTCTACGGATTTTACTCTATCTTGTAGTAGCTCCTTCCTTTTGTTGTAGAGCTTGTTTATGGCTGGGGTCCACCAGACTGGATGCTTGCCTGTGGTACAAAGAGTCTTTGTTTTGTTTGGGATTGCCTGATCCATGCAGTCCTGGAGGTGCTGGTATAAGGCATTTGTAAGTGATACAGCAGCTTGGGTAATGGTGTCCGCTGGCTTGGGGGCCTTGAAAGAGACCACACCAGTCTTTAGAAGTGTGAAGTTGGCTTTTGAGAAGTTCTTCACTGTTGTCTTTTCTATCTGGGGTGGGGGTGGGATGTGGACTCCCACTGAGATTAGTTCATGATCTGATCTCACCAATGATGGGTATACTTCTGGTGTTGAACATTGTGACCCCATGTTCATGATGATGAGTTCTAGTATGTTGTCTCCTCTTGTGGGGATGGTGACTAGTTGTTCCATGGCATTTGAGTGTATGAACTCTAGGAACCTTTGGGCTAGAGTGTTGGGGCTTGAGTAGTGATCCCAGTCTATATTTGGATAGTTGGAATCACCCAATATGATGGTGTTCGGAGATACATTTATCCCCTCCAGTGTTTTTAGGAAAGCTGTGTGAGGTACATGAGTTTGAGAGGGTGGCCTGTAACATGCTACAAACTGCAGAGCAGTCTTGCCTACGGTTAATTGCACCTGGATGGTCTCCGATGCATCGTGTGTTGCCACCAACCTTGAGGTGAGGGTGTCCTTGATGAATATGGACACCCACCCTCCTTTCTTGGTGTTGTCTGGATTTTGGGGCCGGAACGCATGATATGAGGTAACACCCGATAGTGCCGGGGTGCTGTCAGAAGCCGTGAACCAGGTTTCAGTCACAGCACAGACATCAATGTTCTCCATACTGAGAAGGGCGTCGAGTGTGTGCAGCTTGAGGTTGAGACTTCTGGCATTGAGCAGCATTACCCTTAGTGTTTTTCCTTTTCTGTGTTCTAGGGTGGTAGGTGTAGAATCTGATTCTTGCATAAAAAAGGCACAATGGGGGTGGCAAGAGCCTCAGCCAAAATCCGGAAGCCCAGGGGTGACAGGTGCAAGCCGTCCCTTGCAAATCAGCATGGCCTGTCCAGCATGTCACCCCAGGCAGACAGACATTGGACCCCCTTTGAATGACACCATAGTTTAAGGCAATTATTACAGCTGATCATCTTGTCTCTGTTTATGTGGCATCATACTTGGTGAAGGTAGGATACTGCTCAAGGTCAGGGTCATACCTGCCTGGCCTACATAATCAGAGAGATCCTCTATGTCTCTTTTCATGTAGTCCAGGGAGGTACATCTCAGGTCGTTCACACCAGCATGGATAATGACTGAGTCAGACTTGTACTTGCAGTTGAGTGACCTGAGTGCTTGCATTATGTGGTGGATTCCAGTGCCCGATAGGCAGCTTACTGTGACCTCCTCCATACTCGATCTGGTGAGCGGGACGTCAGTGTGTCTGACTATGGAGTCACCTATGACAAGTGTGTCTGGCATTGTGTTTGGCCTTAAGGGCTGTGACTGTTTGGCACACTGACTCTGTGGTCTATGTGTTGCATGTGCTGTGCCCTGTGGAGGCAGTTGTGTGGGTGTCTGCTGTGGTGGCCTCTGCTGTTTTGGTAGAATTCTGATCAGAGCCTCCGAGTATGTCTTTGTGTGTCTATGTGTATGATTTTAAGTTGTGATAGTGCTATGTGAGACTGGGTTTGTGGTGTGTGTGGTTATCTTCACCTTCTCTCAGGCCTTGCTAGTCCTATGTTGAGAGAGCTCAGCCTCCACTTTGGCTATATAGTTGCATCTCTTGCATGTATTTGTGTTTTATGGGAGAAGGAGAGGGTTGTCAGTGTACATGAGGCAATTGTAACATTGCCTCAATATTCCCAGGTTGACCAGCTGAGCAAAAGAGGACACTAGCAACTGATCCCTAGACATGCTAGAAGGAATAGACAAAACAATGTTGGAATACAGGGAGATATCAAGCCCCCCAAACCACATTATAGTGCTTGACTGACAATACCTACACATACACCATAGTTTCATAGTTTACTACTAGGCTATCTGCCCTAGTGCATGTATAAGCCTAGCCATAGTGATGTGCCTATTGCCACCCCTTATAGTGGTAATAAGTGTACAGAATAGATTCCGAATATTGTGCCTCTGACTTAGTAGTGACACATTATGACCCCCTTACGTAATTGAATAACTTGACTGTGCCTCTGTCTAGTCTGTGCCTCTGTCTCACATGCAGTTGTCCAGATGTCTCTTGAAGAGAGTCAGTGAGGGACTCTGTCTAACATGAACTGGGATACTCTGCTAGAGTGTGAGATGCCTCTGAGTTATGACTCTGTCCCTCCAGCATGTCCTATACATGTATGTGCTAAGGTTCAAATCTTTAGCTCTCATGGTTCTGGTGGATTTGGATTGCTTGCAGTGGAGCATGTCCACCAAATCCTGATTGGACATGGTCATGTATGTTAGGCATAGGTCACCTGTAAGTATGCGGTATGACACTGAATAAAGCTGGATTTCCTTTATTCTGGAAGCATATGACATGTGTTGTAGACCCCTGATCTTCATGGTAAGGTACTTTTGGGGTCTCTCCAGCTGTTGCAAGTGCTGGGTGAGGTACATACCAAATGGGGCTTTGTATTCAATCGTGGGCCTGATAAGGGAGAAGTATAGTGGTACAATGACCTCCTTTGATCTGGATGGAAAACCCTCCATGATAAGGTGGGCAAGATAGAAAGTCTTTCTAACCACTTTGGCAACATGGGTGTCAAACGAGATGTCACTATCTACATGTGTCCCCAGGTGTCTGATTTGTTTTCTGTGCTCAGTGGGTTGCTGTCTATGTATTGATCTGTGGGTACTTTGTTCCTCCCAAAGGGGATGACTACACATCAGTTGCATTCAGTTTCAGGCCATGAGTCCAGCACCAGCTATCTGTCTTTGTGACGGCATTCTGTAGGATGTGTGTGCAGGCTGATGTATTCACTATGGTGCCTAGGTTGCAGTCATCTGCAAACTTTGTCAGCCACAACTCTCCTATGTTTGCTTTCACATCTGAAAAGTAAATACCAAATAAGAGGGGTCCCAGGACACATCCTTGTGGGACACCACCTGTGACTGGCTTTGAATCTGACAAGGCACCTGCAATGTTGACTTTATGGGTTCTGTTTCTTAGCCATTTTGCAACCTATCCTGTGACATATTGTGTTATATTTCAGCTGTTTAGCTTGTCTATGATGCCTGAGTGGGGTATTGTGTCAAAGGCCTTAGCCAAGTGCAGGTAGGCTGTGTGGACTGCTTAGCCCTCATCAATGGCCCTACTGACAGTTTCATACTAGTCAACTAGGTGCAAAAGGCAGGATCTGCCCTGTACAAAGCTGAACTGGGTGGGATCAAGGGTCTGTAGGTCACCAATGTCTCTGTGTAAGAGCTCCATAATGACTCTTCCCATAGCTTTGCAGACAAGACTGGTTAAGCTTGTGTGGAGGTAGTTGCCAGGGTCTGTGGAGGCATCTCCTTTGTGGAGTGGGACCACTGTTGCCGTACACCAATGTTCAGGTACATATCCTGTAGCAAGGCTAAGGTTAAATAGCATTTGTATATACGGGTCTAGCTCCTTCTGGAGTTCACATAGCATGCAACCGGGGATACCATCAGGTCCCATTGATGCTGTGTACTTGTCTTTGCTGAGTGCGGCTCTCACATGGACATCCAAGATGACAGTGAGGTTACATACAACTGTGATAACTATCTTCTTTTGGGGGTGAGGGAGGGGGTAAATTGCACTGAACCTGTCTGCCAGAATGTTGCCAATATCTGTCAGGTCACTGGAATATATGTTGTTGTGTACCAACTCTGAGCATATCTGAGGGTTCCCACCCAGGTGTCCGACATAACTGAAGAAAGCAGTGTGGTTACCTTCATTGTCTTTGGTGATTTATGTCCCCAAGTTGACCTTGGATGTCTTTATGAGAGAATGTAGCTTTCTACTAGTGCTGATCACAGCTGTCTTCCCTTTTGGAGATGTAGCTCTGTCTTGCATTAGTATCCCTCATCTGTTATACAGTTTGTTTATGGCTGGGGTCCACCAGACAGGCCACTTTCCCTTGGTGGAGAGGGTCTTGTTTTTATTTGCGATTGCATGGTCCATGCTTTCTGACATCTAGCTAAGGGGAGGTCATTGTGGTTCTGCAGTTATCTTTCATCAGCATTAGAAATGACCACAACAGCCCCTGTGGGGTGTACCTCAGCAGACACATCCAGCAACTGTAAAGTCCACAACAGTACCTCACCAGGAGTATGAAAGAGCTGGAACACATGTAATGTGTCACCTGATTAAACAGAGTGCAGCTCCACACACTGCCATGCTGGCCACCCAGACGCAAGCTGTGCCTGATGTAGAAAGCCATGTCCAAGCTGGAATCAATGCACATGCTGCACCTTGTACAATCTGAATGGCAGGGAGCTATGCACATGAGGGACCTGAACCCCAGCACTGACATACATAGGACAAGCTGTACTGCATTATCCATAACACAGAAGCCACCCCCACGCATGAGTAAACTACCAGTACAGGTTATCCATAGAGTCACTCGTTGATTCTCCTCAACAGGAATCCTAATGAGTGGATGGGAGATGGTAAGTTTACCCTGGGTATCAATGTTATGTCACAGGTAGACAGAGGCACAGTATACTAAACAAGACATATGTCATGGCAAACTACACTTACAATGTGTTGACGGACAAACACACTCTCCGACTAGCATTAGAAATGGCCTAGGGCACATCGGTAGTGTTTGCCAATGTACACCCATGTTGTGGAATACACTACTGATGTTGGATGAGGCTGTTGTAAGTAGTTCACATCTGAACATAATGCAACATGGTCAGATAGGTTCATAGGTACATAGGTTTATACTAGGCTATCTTCCCTAAGGCAGTTATAAGCCTAGCCCAGAGTTTGTTGGCGTACGCCACCCCTTATATGGAAACAGTACTGTGCCCATTAGTTTGTCTTGCCTCTCTCCAGCAGTGACACAGTGATGATCCCCAGGGTAAACCTATGATCTCCCATCCACAGGTCAAGATACCTCTTGAACAGAGCCAGCAAGGTGCTCTGCCTCACATGGACCGGGATTGTATTCCACAGCATAGGGAGTCTCCGAGTGATAAATCCATCCCTCCAACATGTCCAACATACATCCATGCTAAGGTGTAAGTCACTTGCACTAGTGGTTCCAGTGGATCTGCAGATTTTGAGGTGGAGCATGTCCATTAATTCCTGTTTGGACATGGCCTTGCATGTCAGGCACACGTCACCCCTAAGCAGACGGTATGTGACTGAATAGAGCGGGAGTGTCTTCAATCTGGCAGCATATGACAGATGTTGGCGTCCCTTTATCCTTTTGGTGGGGGACATTCAGGGTCTCTCCAATTGCTGCAGATGTCGGGTGAGATACATCCAGAATAGGGCATTGTACTCGATCACCGGTCTGATAAGTGAAGAGTACAGGGGAACAATGACCCACTAGATCTGGATGTGAATCCCTTCCTGATCAGGTGGGCAATGTAGAAGGTCTTTCTAGCCACTTTAGCAACGTGAGTGTCAGAAGAACGGCGACTGTCAACCTGGGTCCCCAGGTCCATGATAACCTCCTCTGTGCTTAGAGGATTGCCACCTATATGGTAGCTTGGGGTTACCTTGCTTTTCCCGAAGGGTATGACTACACATTTTGTGCAATTTGACTTCAGGCCATGGCTCTGGCACCAGCTATCAGTTTCCATGAGTCCCTTCTGAAGGATATCCGTGTCTGATGCACTGTCCACTATGGCGCCCAGTGTGCAGTCATCTGCAAACTTTGTCAGCCAAAGTCCTCCCATGTTGGCCTGTACTTCTGAGAAGTAGATGACAAACAATAGGGGGCCAAGGACTGAGCCCTGTGTGACACCACTTGTGACCGGCCTGGAGTCTGACATAGTGCCAGCAACTCTAACCCTATGGGTCACGTCCTTAAGCCAGTTTGCAACCTATCTTGTGACATATGGGTTTACATTTCAGTTGGTAGGGTTTTCTACAATACCTGAGTGGGGTATTGTGTTGAAAGTGTTTGCAAGGGCAAGGTAGGCTGTATGGACTGCCTTTCCCTCATCAATGGCCTTAGTGACCGTTTTGAAGATGTCAACCAAGTACAAAAGGCATGATCTGCTCTTGACCAAGCCAAACTGGGATGGGTACAATGTCTGTATGTCCCCTATATCTTTGTTTATGAGCTCAATTATGATCCTCTCCATAGCTTTGCAGACTAGACTTGTTAAGCTTATGGGGCAGTAATTACCAGGGTCCGTAGAGGCACCGCCTTTGTGCAGATGTGCACAACTGGACCCTAACCAGGCTGTTGTGCACACTATGGAAATGTAAAGCAGTGATAGGACTAAAGCTCAGGATACTGACCACCACAGTGAAAGTACTGAACCACTACACTATACAGTAGTACAGTGTTAGGTCAGTATGAACGGATGTTGACAATTGTGTGTAAAGTATCCCATGCAAAACCTGCAGGCACAGTATACTCCCTGTTGTGTTCACACAAAAAACATTTGGACAGTAACTACACAACATGGCACAGAACACACAACCATAAACTGGAGGTATTTGTTGAAGGTCACACTCATCCACAAATGTGATGGGCTGCAGAGTTCAACATATGGAAAGCTCACACTGGGCATGCTCACACACTTGGATAAATGAGACATCTTTCACACAACATGCCATGGGAAGGCTGAACTGGGCATGCTCACACATAGTCCAAATGTTACTCTTAGCAACTGTGAAAACACACCAGAGGATGCTCATTCCCCTTTCTAGACACTGATCATGTCAGCACCCTATAAGTATATCAGGAGAAAAGGAATCTTCCAGTAATCCGAATAGTGCGCTCTGCTAATGTGTCCGTCTCTAGTGTCATAACATAGTTAGGTAGGGGTTTGAATCCAGCAAGTGGCAAGTGTGTGTGAAGGGGGGTAAGTGTGTGGAACATCCCTTTTGGCAACTGTGTAAACACACCACAGGATGCTCATTCCCCTTTCTAAACTCTGATGATGTCAGCACCCTATAAGTATATCAGGAGAAAGGAAATCTCCCAGTAATCCGAATAGTGCGCTCTGCTAATGTGTCCGTCTCTAGTGTCATAACATAGTTAGGTAGGGGTTTGAATCCAGCAAGTGGCACATGTGTGTGAAGGGGGGTAAGTGTGTGTGTAAGTGTGTATGAAAGGAACATCCCTTTTGGCAACTGTGTAAACACACCACAGGATGCTCATTCCCCTTTCTAAACTCTGATGATGTCAGCACCCTATAAGTATATTAGGAGAAAGGAAATCTCCCAGTAATCCAAATAGCGCGCTCTGCTAATGCGTCTGTCTCTAGTCTCATAACATAGTTAGGTAGGGGTTTGAATCCAGCAAGTGGCAAGTGTGTGTGAAGGGGGGGTAAGTGTGTATGAAAGGAACATCCCTTTTGGCAACTGTGTAAACACACCACAGGATGCTCATTCCACTTTCTAAACAATATCACAATTATTTATGGCTTTTGATTACAGACATGCCACGTGTGTTTTGCCCACACAGAATGCCCATGTGTGCGGGTTGTCCCTCACAATAATGCATGACATTGATTAAACCAGTTATGGCAATGCACACATGATGTATGTGTGTGCCAAATACACATATGTACCTGTGACCTTCAATAGTTACCATGTGTGATGCCTGCCACATGTGAATACATGGTATTTGCACAGGGTAACATTATGACTGTGGTCTTCTGTGCAGGTGCTGCATGTGGGATGTGTATATACAGTGTGAGATGTAGATGCTATCAGCCTAGTAGTGAGGGATACACACCTGGTCTGGGGCATATAGTCTACCTGTTGTTGATGAGCAGGTGCTGCATGTTTTCACCTGTTGTGGGAGTGGTAAGATGTTATTCCATAGCAATGCAGTGACCGCATGCTAAGAACCGTTCAGCTAGGGTGTTGTAGCTACAGTAATTCATTAGCATTCAGTAATATGTCAGAATCCCTGGTGAGGGTCTGATGCCAACCAAGGTCAGGGTTCTACCAGCCTGTGTCACTTGCTCAGTAATCCCTTCCATGTTCCCTATCATGTATCCCAGTGAGGGACATCCCACATCAGCTGTGGTGGCATGGACAATGACCGAGTCATGTGTCCATGCATCTGACTGACCTGTATGCTTGTGTTATGTTGTGGACCATAGTGCCCCATGAGCATATCACTGTGACCTACACCTTGTCCAGCCTGGTGAGCATGTCCTCACTGTACTGGACAATAAATGTACCTAACACAACTGCAGCAGTAGTGTTGTATAGCTGTACAGACTGTGCTTGTTTGGCACACAGGATTTGTGTGCTATGTGTTATGCGTGCTGTGTGCAGGCCTAACGTATGCCTGTGTGCCAGCTGCAGAGATGTCTGCCAGTCATGCAGGATGCTATCCTTAGGCTCCACGAATGGCCGGTGTGTTTCCATGCTTGTATTGCTGTCAGTGTAGGTCCACATCAGATTGGTATTGCTGTCACTGTAGTATTTCATGCCACCTGACAGGTTATGCCAGTACTGGGTTCAGAGTGCTTAGTCCACAGTTTGGCCATGTGTTTCCATCTCATACATGTGTTGTACATCCATGGGTAGGGGATAGGGTTGACTGTGTACATGTGGCAGCTGTGACATTACTACATGACACACATATTCCACAACTGTACCATAGAGGTGACTGACAACTGACCTTTGCACATGCTACCATAGTATTGAGATTGCATTGTTGATTAACAGCACATAGGGCCAATGGTGAACAAGATACATAGGTCCATAGGTTCATACAGGGATATCTGCCCAGGGCATGTATCCACCTAGCCAGAATGTGTGTGGCTTTCACCATGCATTGTAAATCTATCTTGCTATGCCCTTTTCCAAGGTTAGTATACTGTGCCTCTGTCTAACAGTGACACATAAGTGATACCCAGGGTAACCCTACAATGTCACATCCAGTCATTAATATCACTCTTGAAGATAGTCACCGAGTGACTCTGCCTAACCTCTATTGGAATAATATTCCAGAATGAAGGGAGCCTCTGAGTTATGAATGTGCCCCTCCAGCATGTCCTATGTATATTACTCCTGAGGTTCAAGTCTTTCCAGCATGTATCCTGATGGGATCTGGATATTCTGAGGTGCAGCATGGCCATTAAGGGAGGGTTTGACATGGCTTTATATGTCAGGCACAGATTGCCTATGAAGAGGCAGTATGCCACTGAGTAGAGCTGCTGTTTCTTTAACCAGTCAGTATGTGGCATCTGTTCGAGCCCTTTGATCCTCTTGTCGAGAATGCGTATGTGGTCTTTCCAGTTGCTGCAGGTGTCTGGTAAGGTGCATGCCGACAGGGTCATTATAGTCAATTATGGGCATGATGAGGGATGAGTAAAGGGGCACAATGTCCTCCCCTGATCTACATGTGGATCCCATCATGATGATGTGGCCCATATAAAATGTTTTCCTAACCACTTTGTCCATGTTGTTGTCAAATGGTAGAATGCTATCAACCTGTGTAACCCAAGGTCCATAATTCCTTCGTCTGCACTTAATGGATTAACACATATGTGGTACTTTGTGGTCACTTTGTGTTTGACAAAGGGGATGATTATATGCCTTTTGTCATTCACCTTGAGGCCATGGCTGTGGCACAAGTCGTGTGTTTGTAAGAGGCCCTTTTGGAGGATGCGTGTGTTAGCTGGAGAGTTGATTATGGCGTCCGGTTTGCAGTCATCTGCGACTTGCTCAGCCACAGTACTTCCATGTTGGCCTGTACCTATGATAAATATATAATGAACATGACAGCTCCCAGGGCTGAGCCTTGTGGGACACCACTTGTACCTGGTTTGAGGCTGACATGGCTCCAGCAATTCTAACCATGTGTGTTCTGCCCTTGAGCCACTGTGCAATATCCATAGTGGCATAGGGGTTAATATGTACACTGGTGAGCTTCCCTAGAATGCACAAGTGGGGTATTGTATCAAAGGCTTGTGTAGACCTCCTTCCCCTTGACAGTGGCCTTGGTGACTGTTTCAAAGAAATCAAACAGGTTTGAGAGGCATGATCTGCCATTAACAAAGCCAAACTGTGTATGGTGACATGCCTGTAGGTCCCCAATATCTATATATGTGAGGTTCATGATGATCCTTGCCATAGCTTTGCAGACCAAGCTATTCAGACATATGGGGCGAATAGTGTCCAGGATCCGTTAAGGCACCACCTGAATGTGGAAGGACCACTGTTGCTGTACGCCACTCTTTGGCCACATATTGTGTAGTAAGGCTGGTATTGAACAGTAGTGTTATGTCTGGGTGTAGCTCTTCTTGTGGTTCATGTAGGACACAGCCTGGGACACTGTCTGGTCCCATTGATGCAGTGTTTATTGCTTTGGAGAGGGCAGCTCTTACCTGAGCATCTGCGATGTCAGGGGGGGGCAGCACTCTGCTGTGAGACATATTTGCCCTTTTGGTGTGGTGGGGGGGGAGAAGGCAGCAGTGAACCTGACCACTAGGATGATGGCAATGTCTGTGTGTTTCGTGTGACATCTTGGATTACCTCTGAGCATATCTGGGTATTACCACCCAGGTTCCTAACATAACTACAGAAAGCCTTGTGATTATCCTCAGTGGCTTGTGGAATCTTCTCTAAAAGATGGCCTTAGACAATCGTATGAGTGCCTGTAGTTGTCTTCCAATACTCATTAGTGATGCCTTCACATTTTGGGAGTTAGTTGCATCATGTAGTGGCTTCATCCTTCTATTGTATAGTTTGTTTATGGCTGGTGTCCGGCACACAGGACGTCTGCCTTTGGAGGATTGGGTCATGCTTTCATATGTGGTTGCATGATCCATGCATTCCTGAAAGTGTCCATAGAATGCCTTTATACAGGTATCTGCAGTCTGGTCCATATTTTCAACAGGCCTGGGGCCTTTGAAGGTTTCCACATCATTTATGAGGGGTGTGAACATGCTTGACATGAGCTGTTGACTGACGTCCCGCCCTCCAGACTGAGCAAGGTGAGGGTCACATTTAGCTACCTGTCGGGTGATAGAATGTGCCACATAACACAGGCACACAGGTAACTCCACAGCAAGTACAACTATGAGGCAGTCATTGTCCATGCTGGTGCAAACAACCTGAGATGTACCTCCCTGGACCACATGGAAAGAGACACAGAGGAGCTCTTACAGCACCCTCTCAAACTCAGGACTCCCACACAGCCTTCATGCTCACACAGGAGAGTATAGATTTCTCTGCAAACACCATCATACTGGGTGACGTCAGCTACCCAAACATAGACTGTGAACATTACACAAGCCACAATACCCAAGCTCTAGGGTTCCCATAGATCAGACATTCTTTAGCTATGGAACAGGTAATCAACCTTCCCACAAGAGGGCAGATATACTAGACCTGATCATCACAAACATGAGTACAAAATGCTCACCACTGGAAGTATATCCCTCATTGTTGCAATCGAACCATATACTAATCACACTGGAGTACTGGATCCCCCACATATGCAAACCTCGAACACATCGATGTGTGTGTGGGAAATGCCCCTATTAGCAACTGTGACAGTACACTACAGGATGCAGATTCCCCTTTTGAAACACTGATGATGTCAGGACTCTATAACTATATTACCTGAATTAAAGTCCTCCAGTAATTTGTATAGCGCTCTGCTAATGCGTCTTTCTCCAGTGTCATAACATAGTTAGGTAGGGGTTTGAATCCTGCAAAGGGAATGTATGTGTGTTAGTATGAGTGGGGTTTATGTGTGTCCATAATGCTGGGAGGGATAAGTGCCTTTTGCCAACTGGGAGAACACACTACAGGGTGCACATCCCTCTTCCTACACACAGATGATGTCAGCACCCTTTAAGTACAGCATTAGAAAGGATTTCTCCCACTAATGCAAATAGCACACTCTGCTAATGTGTCTGCCTCTACTGTCATAACACAGTTAGGTAGGGGTTTGAATCTTGCAAATGGAAAGTATGTGTTTTACTGTGGGAGGGGTTAGTGTGTGTGCACAATGATGGGGGTGGGATGTGGCTTTTGCCAAATGGGGCTATGCACTGCAGGGTGCACATTTCCCTTAACAAGCAGTGATGTTGACAGCACCCTATACAAACAAAACTACAAAAGAGAAAGTGGTGGCACCAATAACACATGTAAGGTAACACTTCTTCAAGTAATGTCCACAAAACGAAGTAGGATAAACGAACAATTCTTTTACTCTATACAAACAACATGACAACAGACAACTGCCAGTACTCAGTATAGTGTTACATGCTACTGTAACACGCGCATGTACCAGAATATACCTAGATAGTGTTTTGAAGCCTGAATGTGGCAAGTGTGTGGATGTGGGATGTGTCTGTGTGTGCATGTCCGTATGGGAAACATGTTTGATGTGGCAATCAGGGTACCACAGTACCTGATGCACATTACACCTTTGAATTAATGAGCTTGCCTCCACCCTGTGAGTACAGGTAGAGAGGAGGAAATCGGTAGTAATCAACATAGTGCACTTCTCAAATGTGTACCTGTCATGTATCGACAGCTACTCATGTAGGGTAATAAATAATGGGAATGGCAGGTGAGCGTGTGCATGTGTGGGGGTAGCAGGGTGTGTGTAAATGCATGTGTGACATAACAGATACATATAGCTGAATCTACATAACAGCACATGATGCGCAGTCCCATAGTCAATGGTAGCATGTGATGGTGTGCAGCTGGTACACTTTGGTAAGTAGTATGGGTGCAGATAACAATTGAGGACATTCATACAGTTACTGCAGCAGGACTGCTGGGATATACACACAATCATAGTGGAACAGTGAACAGTTACCAACATGTTACTACTTATACACATCTATGTAGTCACCCTGTGCATCAGCAACGTGTTTACCTTTTCCTGCACCAATGTTGTAGTATGCAGGAGGTGGCACAGTGTCATCATATGCACAGGGTGTGGGTTAGGTATGCCCAAGCCAGCCACTGGTAACACCAATTGACATGTGTGTGTATGTGTGTTTGTGAGGGGCAGCAGTACAGGGTGGACCGGTGTTGGTGCAGTGTGTGTGTGTGTATGTGTTTGCCCTAGGTGTTAGATTTCTGCATGTGTGTAAGCACGCACACAGTCCCACATAATGGCTGCCATGTACAGGGTTTTGTGGACAGCCACAGACTGCACCTGTCAGGTCATCCAGATCAGTGTCTGTGGGCACGGACACGGTACCTGTGCCTGGCAGGGGTGCTACGGGCCATATCCGGTACTAACCCAGACTGGGTACTGTCATCGGAAGCGGGGGTGTGTTGACTGGACACAGTTCCCTGTTGGGACTGTCCAGAGCCACGTGCACGTGGTCTCCTGGGGTGTCCTGATGACAGCACAGACCCAGCATTGCTGGGGCTGGTGCTGGCACTTGAGGTGCGTGAGTGGGCCTGTTGTCGTCCGCGGCCACTGCTAGCTGGTGCTGTTGCTGGCATACGGCCACATCGACATCGCAAACGCACACCATCGCCCTGGCCCATGGACATCTGGTTGTGGAGCAGCTGTTGTATGTCCCCACAACGTCTGTCAACGACATCTGTGAAGTTACGGATAGCATTCGCAACGTCACGCATGCCGTCTGTCATGGCTGTGCGACATGCTCTCAGCTCCCTCAGACCCTGTCTGGTGTACCTTTCCATATGTGCCTGTGCCTGCATAACAGTCTGAAACATAGTGGAGGTTGACATACCTCCTTGGGCACGTCGGCCAGAGGCAGTACGGCCACGGATGCCCCCACAAGAACCCATGGGTGACTGTCTGCGTGGTACCATTGGAGGACCCTGCTCATGGCTGCCTTGTGGGGATGCATATACCACAGGTACCACATTACCCTGATCTATGGCCACTGCATACTGTCCATCACCTAGGGACAATGGTGACAAAGGATGTAACGGCAGGATGACTGTGCGCATTGAAGGGGTTGACAGCTTTGTACTGTCAATTGGCTGACCAATGGTGGACCCACACACCTTCCTGCACCATTACAGACATTTCATCATCATCAGTACCTGGGGCACAAGATTCATGTTCCCTGCTGCAGGTCACCAGAGCAGCACCAGAACCTATGGGAGGAAAACAGGGAACACAGATTACAGTCTCAACACATATTTGACAGAGATGCACTTCAATACTAATGCACACATTCAGAAATGGACACATGCACTCATGGACACAAACACACATGCACACATGGGCACAGGCACACTCGCACACATGCCCACCCCACAGTAAACACACACATCAGTACTGTGTTACACTACTCTTACTATTGTTAAACTGTGTATTGCAGGTATTATTAAACACACTCACCAGCATGTATACTACAGAGTTACACTACTCTTACTAGTATTATAAATTGTTTTTCAGGTAATGTTAAACACACTCACCAGCATGTATGGCCTGCCTCGTTGCTAGATGGGAGGGACCTGGAAGTATGAAGAGAGTAATGTCAGTGGGCACAAGTGTGCCATTTGTTTTGCACATGATACAGTACAGTAGTACACTAGTTCCCTTATACACATCAGCTTCTCATAATGTCTGTATCACACATGCACAATTACATATCATGATGACAGATACATACCACATGCACACCTTATGCATGCATGAAGTAACAGTGTACAGAACAGTCATATGTACATACAAGGAGTTAACTCTGATCTCACCCTTACCTCTCTTCAAACATCAACTCAAACTGTACTTCCAAAACCACTGGCTTTGTTCTTGTAGTACTCCAGGCTAACGTCCCTCTCCCCACCCTCTCTTTACCTTTCACCCCTCATTGTGCATGAAAACTAGCTTCTACCCTGTTTCTTTTCCCTTGATGTCCTTCTATGCTCTGACCTACTTCTCCCATCCCTCCCACCTCCTCTTGACTGTCTTCCTTCTTTTCCTCACTTCCCTTCTTGACTCCTGCCTCTTCCCTATTATTTTATCTTTCATACTCCTTCTACTTCTCTACCCTTCTGAGCTTTAACTATTATCTATATGGCTTTTGCCTTATTGCATAACCGTTATGTTTTAGGTAGAATTGCTTTGAAACCGACAGTACATTGTGTATGACTTTAAACTGTTTGAGTTCCTTAAATGTATGTTGATTTAATTAACAAGCTAGTGTATATTTCTATTATTTTGGATGTCTGTATTAACAACTTGTCTGTCTGCCTTTATTATGTTATGTGTGGAGCTTTTCTCCCCAGACCTCTACTGAAAATGGACATATATCCAGCTAGACTATCTCGGTCAACAAATGTAAAACTAATAACAATAAATAAATATGGCATCTTACCTGCACGCTCGGTGTCTTGCTGCTGTGTGGATCCAACCTCCATCATGATGCACGACTGCTGCTGTTGTTGTTCTGGGGCTGGATCCACAACACTTAGCAGTAGCCCCTCCTGTCTGGTGAGGGGGGGATGTGTGGCCACCCCCCCACCTGTGGCAACCTGTTGCCTGCGGATATCTGCAGCACGCTGGCGGACATTTCTAATCAAATCACTGCAGTGATGTCTCACCTGCTCATATGTCCTATCATGCATGCCAACATTATTTATCCTGCTAACAAGATTTTGCCACAGTGCAGACCTCTCCTGCTGATTCTGGGTGGTGCGTGAGAACAGGATGGCATAGTCACGCACCAGGCTCTGGTGGATCACTTCATCCTCTGCAGCAGAATATGCGGGGTTCCTTTTCGGAGCCATGTTCCCCTGGAAAGGTACACAAACAGGTTATCAGCATAGTATCTCAACAATACATGGTACACATTCTATACAGGGAGTATTAAATTGTACTTATTACTGCTTGGTTGTAACTTGATTAAAGTGTAGTTATCATTCTAAGTCATTTGGACTAAGCACTTGGCCTTCAGACCAGTTGTTTTACATTAGGGAGGTTTGTGACAAGCACTGTGGTGGCAGGACACATATCTTTCATCCTTTGAAGTTGGGAACTGCTGATTGAGAGCCCAGTGTCCAAGTGTATTAGTTCTGGTATAGGCAGTTGGCCTTCAGGCCAGTTTTTTAATATTAACAAGGTTTGTGGTCTGCACTATTGTGGGACAATAGGCTGTACTCTGCCATTCATAGCTGGGAACTTCTGGTTTCAGGTTTATAGTGCCTGCATATTTGAGCTGTATCTTACTGACATTGGTACACCTTGTTTGCTGTAGCAAACACTACATCCAGGCCTCCTGAATCTAGCTTTGTTTATATGCTTGTTATTTGTTAGCTTGTTATTTCACTGGTACACTACTTCCACATAATACACAGCTTCTCAGCACTTCTGTGACTCACTACTGATATCTGCATTGCTTACTGTATGTATTTCCATGTTACACATGACAGCAAGTGACTGCTTGTCATTGTTGCGTTTACTTAATTGTAACACATTGCACTTAGGCTACCTGGCACTTGCTCACTGAAGCTATTATATCAGTCAGCAGTAGTAGGTAATATCAGTACACCCTCACTCTCCACTGGACCTCGTTTTCAATTATTACGGAATTCACAATAGTATTCTAGCATGTCCAAAGGTCAGTTGTCAGTCTCCTCCCCAGTCCAGCTGGTGAGTGTGGTAATCCAGAGGCAATGTTATAACAGCTGCATGTACACAGACAACCCCCTTCTCCTAACAACAAATTCAAACACATGTGAGTGATGCAACCATATACCAAACTGGAGGCTAGGCTTTCTCTACTCAATACTGCCATAACCAGTCAGGTGGAGAAGGAAACCACACTCACTACACTTCCAGTCTCACATAGACCTATCACGACAGCAAAACTAACACATGATCACACATAAACATACTCGTAGGCTCAGACTACAGGTCTGCCTACGCAGCAGAGACCTCCTAAGCAGACACTCAAGCAACCACTACCACGGAAACAAACACGTGCAACACATATCACACAAAGCCAATGTGCTGAACACTCACAGCCATTAACAGTAAACAACACACCTCATACACCTGTACTAGGTGCCTCTATCATCAGGCACGCTGACATCACGTTCACCAGGCTTAACAAGGTGAGGGTCACAGTGTGCAGCCTGTCGGGCACTACGACCCACCACATAACACAAACACTCAAGTAACTCCAAGGCAAGTACAGGTATGACTCACTCAATGTCCATGCTGGTGTGAATGACCTGACTCATACCTCCCTGGACTACATGACATGAGGCAGTAAGGAGCTCTCTGAGCATGTAGCCTAAGACAGTATGACCCTGACCTTGAGTAGCATCTTACCCTCACCAAGAACGATGCCACAATATCAAGGCACGATGATCCCTTCCAACAATTGACTGACGTACTGGTGTCATTCACAGGTGTGCCAATGCCTGTCATCTTGGGGTGGTATGCTGTACAAGCCACAATGCTTTGCTGGGGACAGCTTGCACCTGTCACCCCTGGCCTATTGGATTTTGGCGGAGGCTCTTGCTACACCCATAGTGCCTGTATTAGGCAAGGCTCATAAGGCAAACCCACATCCATTCGTATCACAAAGGATGAGGAAGTAAGAGTGATGCTACTCAACACCAGAAGTCTAGACCTCAGGATACACGCACTCAAAACCCTACTTAGCATTATGGACATCGATATCTGTGCAGTAACATAAACCTGTTTCAGGTTTCCCAGGAGCACACCAGCACTACCAAGTTATACCTGTTACCATTCTTGTCGGCCCCAACACTTGGACCAGACAACAAAGGAGGGGGAGTATCAATATTCAACGCAGATTCCCACACCTCCACATTGGTGGCAAAGTACCACATAGGTGTTAGGCCATTGAGTACAGAAGACGTAATTGGGGACCTGGGGAACAAACATGATAGCAGTCTGTCATTTGTCAACCACATGGCCAACGTGGATTGAAAGACATGTTATATAGCCCAGCTAATCATGAGGGATTCACATGTACGGCAGGGGAGGTCATTGTGCCTCTTTACTCATCCATCATCAGGCCTATAATTGCGTACAATGCACCTTTTGGGATGTACCTAACCAGACACCTACAGCAACTGGTAAAGGACAACAGTACCTCATCAAGAGGATCAAATGGCTCAGACAGATGTCATATGCTGCCCAGTTAAAGGAAATCCAGCTGGACTCAGTGGCATACTGCCTGTTCAGAGGCAATCTGTGCCTGCCATATACAGCCATGTTCAACCCAGAAGTAATGAACATGCTGCACCTCAGGAAATCAGAGTCCCATACAGCCACATGCTCAGGAGACCTGAACCTCAGCACTGACATAAATAGGACATGCCGGAGGGGCATGTAATGAACTCACACTACAGGTTAGGCAGAGTCCCTCATTGACTCTCTTCCATAGAAATCTGGATGAGTGGATGGAGATCATAGTTGTACCCCGGGTATCACTTCTATGTCACTGTTAGACAGAGGCACAGTATACTAACGTCGGACAAGGGCATAGCAGCATAAATTGTAATTGGGTGGTGAAAGATAAACACATTCTACTAGGCTTATCAATGCCCTAGGGCAAATAGCCTAGTATGAACCTATGAACCTATGTGTACCGCTATAGTACTTCTGCCATATGTTGCATGTGTGTGTGTTGTGGGGGATGCACAGGTAATGGCCAGATATTTCTGCACAGGCGACACGTCTGAAACACTCTGGGTGTTCATCCCTACATACTGGATGTGTGTTGCCATCCAACCCTGTGATGTGGACACACATTACTCAGCCTGGATATACATATCCCAAAAACACCACAAGCACAGTACACTACCTTGCTATGTATGCATGTAATTACACAGTTATTCACTAGTTATGACTGTGATGCTATCCATGCAGCCCATTGGGCCAGTGGAAGCCACAACACACACTGCTGGCCCCTTTGCAAATGCTTACCACAGACATCCCACATAGTGCATGTACTGTGCACACCCATATCTAACCCAGAACGTATGCACACCACTTATTTATCCTGTCCAGTGGACTCCAGATACAGGCACATTGTATAACAATAGCAGGAGGCTACTGCAGCACAGGGCAGATTCACATGAAGGCAAGGCATCTGTGGTCATCAGTGTTAAGATGCTTCACATTTACCAAATGCACAGATATTGGCAACATTGTTGCAGACAGTTTAGGTGCAGGTACCCCCCCCCCCAATTCTCCTACACATGTGGTATTAGTTATCACAGATGACTGTAACCTCCCTATCCTCTCACATGTCCAGGTGAGGGCCACCCTCAACATTGCAGAACACATAGCATCACTGTTACGAAATGGTATCCCTGGATGTGTGCTACGTTCACTCCTGGAGGACATAGCACCACATGACAGACTGATATTAATCCCTGGCCATACTACAGGATATGTACCTGAACAGTGCCATACATAGACAGTGGTCCCACACCAATGAGGAGTAACCTCTACTGACCCTGGTAACTACTGCATCATATGCACAACTGGCCTTGTGTTCTAAGCTATGGAAGTTTTAAGTATGGGAAACATGTACAGCAATATTACATATGTATATATTTCAGGACTATGTACACACAACCTATCTCATGGACATACCTATAGATAGTGAACTATGATACATTTGGAGGTGTCACAGTAAACACAGTATTAATCTGCTACTTTGCATTACCTGTGTTTGTGGCAGCTGTTGCTGTGTCAGTGGTGCTGCTTGCTGCTTGCTGTTTGCTGCTGCTGCTGCTGGCTGTCTGTATATTTTTTTTTATTTCTCTCTCTGTCTCTCTCTCTCTCTTTCTCGGTAGGTTTGAGAAATGACTGTATTGCATGTGTGGAGTGTGGGTACTGGATGCTTTTGTAGGTATCTGCATAGGTCCATGTGATGGCCTCTGCACCAATTGTAAGGCAGCATTGGCTAATTGCATACAGACAGTTGTGTACTGATTGCATGTCTCACTGTGATTTCAGGACAGTGCTATAAAAGGGTATGTGAGATAGGCGTTGCCCTTTCAGATTGTAAGGGCGTGGACCATGCTGGTATGCTGTTGGAAAATGTTCTGTGAGTGTGAAGGTTAGTACATCTCTCATGCTTCATGCTGTGTTGTGAATTCAGGTTGCTGCATTTCTCTCACCTGTTCCCTGTAGTGAGTGTGTATGCATACTGACGCCTACGACTATATTTCATATGTATTGCTATATATACATATGTGTACATATACATGCTTTCATATATGTACATTAGCTGACAATATTGGGTACAAGCTAACAATTTGCAGGGCTGTTTCTGTTAACACTACACTAGTATGGGAATCCAGTAATTGGGACAGTAAAAGTCTGCCTGACATGCTTTGGGTAGTAGACATACTATATTGCCTTTATCTTCATTCCTACTATTACATGTTCCACTTATTTAGCACTATATTCCTGTATGAGAGTCATGGCTTACTGGTAGGTCATACAGACTAGTGTTACAATGGTCTTGTGGTAGGGCCTACTAGTATGCTTATATTTTACTTTCAAATTGAGTATAGGGCCTATCAATCAGAGTGCTAGGGGCACCTTTAAGCAGTTAAAGGGGGTAGTAGGTCTCACAGGAGTCAGGCTGTGTTGCAGATTCTGGTTGCTGCATTTATCTTCACTGTTTCCTGTAGTGAGTGTGTATGGATACTGACACCTACCACTATATTTCATATGTATTAATATATATATATATATATATATATATATATATATATATATATATATATATATATATATGTATGTGTACATATACATACTTTCATATATGTACATTACCTTACATTATTATGTACAAGCTAACAATTAGCAGGGCTGTTACTGTTAACACTGAACTAGTATGGGAATACAGTCGTTCAGGCATTACAAATCTACCTGACATGCTTTGGGTAGTACACATCCTATATTACCTATATATTGATTCCTACTATTACATGTAAAATTTATTTCAGCACTATGTTCTTGTATGAGAGTTATGGCTTAGTGGTAGGTCATACAGACTAGTGTTACCAAGGGGCTTGGAACTGACAGTAGGAATTATTTTCTTTCGAACTGAGTTTAGGACCTGGCAATCAAAGTGCTGAAGGCACCTTTACGCAGTTAAAAGGGTTATTAAGTCTCACAGGAGTCAGGCTGTGTTGTAGATTGTGGTTGCTGCATTTATTTTCACTGTTTCCTGTAGTGAGTGTGTGTGAATACTGACACCTACCACTATATTTCACATGTATTAATATATATATATATATATATATATATATATATATATATATATATATATATACACATATACATATGTGTACATATAATACTTTCATATATATGAACATTACCTCACATTATTATGTATAAGCTAACAATTAGCACCTGACATGCTTTGGGTAGTACACATCCTATATTACCTTTCTATTGAATCCTAGTATTACATGTTATATTTATTTTAGCACTATGTTCTTGTATGAGAGTCATGGCTTAGTGGTAGGTCATACAGTCTAGTGTTACCAGGGTCCTGGGTTCGAGACTGACAGTGGGAATTTAGTTTTCTTTTGAAATGTGTACAAGACCTGTCAATCAAAAGTGCCAAAGGCACTTAAAACCAGGTCTGCGCTCGTTTGCGCGGAGCTCACGCATGCGCACCGCCGGTTAGCTTGTGGGAGTGTCGCGCAAACGGTGTGCGCTGGATTAAACCTTAATTGGCTAGTAACACACATGTTAAATGTAGCGCAGCTGGTTGCACACAGTTTGAGCCTGTTAAACCAGTCCTTAGCTATGGGCAAGCAGTTTGCAGTTTGTGAAACACTACTTAGCTACGGGCAGTCGGTCTCACTGCAGTTTAGCTATCTGTACATTTCTAAAGATTTTTATTATTGTATTACTTGCAAATATATGCTCCATTTCATTCCATTTTACAAAAGAAAATACTTTTACATTTGTACAATACTGTCTGGGGCCTTTTTAGTGCTTATTTACAAAAAAAAAAGGTTGTTGTGTGGGCTCGAACCTTGCCTGCCTGCTCTCAAGCCGACAACTCTACCGCTATGCTATTACTTCTTGGCTTACTTTGCATATTTAGTTCTTATATCCTTTTCCACTTATTGCTAACTGCAGTTGCGCTAGTGGCACACCCGCGCACACGAGCGCACACAGTAGCAAACATTTACGGGATTTAAAAAAAATAAAACAGTTTTTATTTTCATTTTACAACATCTGTTCACTTTTTACATTGCTGGTCTGTGGGGGCATGTGTTGTGTAGTGTGGTTATTCACATTTCCATGGCTTCCCTCGTGGCTGTTTACTTTCAGCCATTCTAGACTTCTGGGGGCGTGTCTACAGACACGCCCCCTACTCTCTTACACGGACCGTGTAAGAGTTACAGTGTGATTCAGCATGCCTCATGCACCTCATGCATATGCATGACATGCTGACATCACACCGTTTAACTGCAGCCTCCGTGTAAGAGTTATAACTCTTACATGGAGGCTTCCTGAATCCTGCCCTCAGTCTTTGCATGGTCCTGATTACTAGAAGTATAAATGCTCCATTCCCCATTTCAGATACTCTTCCTTTTTGGTACTGAGAGGCTTTCACCAGGATTGGACTGTTTCAGTCACTGGATGAGTGGTGGGTGGATTTCAAAGTCGTCTTGAAAGGATTTAAGATTTATTTAGGGATATGTGTTAAAAATACATCTCAAACATATGTGATGTAAAAAAAAAAAGGAAAGAAAAAAGAAATGCTTGGATCACAACAGAGCAGTAAGTACTATAACAAAATTTAGCACACATGCATCTGTTTTTCTTTCAAGACTTTGAATAATCAAACACCTATCCTACAAGAGAACCATCCCTGAAGATCAGAGCACCTGCTTTTTTCAGAGTTTACATTGCCCAACTGGTTAAATACCCATTTCTCCGGACAGAAGCAGAGCTGCATTGAATGTGTCTGTTTAGTTAAATCATAGTGGACAAGTGACAAAAATATAATCTGGTAGTCCTAAATGCAGCAGCCCTTCCTAAAAGCTAAGTTACATAAAAGAAAAAATGTACATTGTATTCTGAATTGCAGTTTGTGACATCTGCTTGCTATGTTGAGTTTTATCATGAATTAAGTTAGCCTGAGTAACTTAACATGCATTGTAAGTGGTAACCTTGGCAACTTCATTCATTATACTGGCAGCATGTGTGTGTTTGTACTTGAGAGAGAGATGGAGTACAAATAAACTGGAGCTGCTGTATCTACAAGTTAAGTTAAACTTATAAAGGCGTAAAACTGAAGATACCCTAGTGAGGAACAAAAAAAATCCCTTCATAGGGAACAAAAGCAGGAGTGGAAGGACTAGAAAAGAAAGAAAGAAAGAGGACACCATGAAAGAGAATGTAAATGATGTAAAATGTGATATCAAAGACTGGGAGGTAACTCTTGCCAGTATTAGAATAGCAACTTGCACATGACAACATATTCATATAGTGTCCCTTTAACACGCGAGGATTATTGCAGCTGGTTACTGTGGTTGGTGAATTTAAAGTATCCAATCTGGATCAGTTAGAAATGCAGGTGGGGGATGCATTACAACCTCATATAGAAGAAATCATTCTTGCAGGCATACTTAGGCTTTTTAGACAGAAGAAGATGGAGTATGGAGCCTCACAATGTCTATCCCTCCTTTCCTGAAGTGAATATAAAGGGTAGAGATTTGTCCCATGAGAATCTAAAGAGTGCTGTGGTGTTTAGTGTGCCCAAATCTTCAGAACCCATTGCCATTTGTGTAAATGAAATGAGCAGGATGTACACTTCTCAAGGTTTTCTCCTAGCATCTTGTTTTTATTTTGCTGCTTTATCAGAATGTAATACAACCTATCCATATCTGTGGCAGGAAATAAAAAGGATTATAATCCTTCATAAGTAAAAGCAGTATTGAAGTCGCCCCCAAAGAATTTGTTCCGCAGGTTCTGATGGTTTTGTGATGACAATGAGCTGCTATTTATTTTATTTTTTTTACATAGTTACACTTTGTTGACTGGGTTAGTTCCACTAGACCAGTGGTCTTTTTTTCAGGGGAGGCCAGTGGATGTATTTTATACTGACTATGGGAAATTTGGCCAAGGCACCGTGTAACTTCCCTAGTCTTTGGAGGCATGTAAGTGTAGCACACACACTGGAGGGCTACTACTGCAGTTCCAGGAATTCCAAGATGGAGGAGAGTGCAACAGAGATGGAGAGAAGGGTAGGAGGAAACTTTCTGAATGAAGAAGGAGATGAAATAGCTGTTACAAAGTTAGAAATTGGAGCATTGGAGACACGAGTGCAGGCAGATCCAAAGGAAGGAGAGGACATGCAATGGAGTGGCGTGGTGGAGAGAGTAATACAGGAGTAAGAAAATGAGAGGCTGGAAGCAGAAGCAACAATGGGTGAAGGGAAAACTCTGAAGGTATTCTCAGCTGATGGAATACCCAGTTTTAAGGGTTAATCTCCACAACAGGGTTTTTCGTTATAAGAAAGAAGTTATACAGATACAGAAAGGCAAGAAAGAGTGGAAGAAGAAGGAACTTAGAGGAGACAAAAGATTTGCAGTTTCTCAACAGACATAGAGAAGACAACCAGTTTTAAGAATAAAAAGTAAAAATGATGAATGTGTGAACAGATATGACATTATGGATAATATTATTTTGCCACTGGGGTTTGACATTAAAGACAAGAGCATTAATTCATTTTGGAGTGGAAACGTTTTGTGAAGTGACATTTGAAAATTTTAACTTGCTGGAAAAAATTATAACTGAGATTAAGAAAAGAAACACAGTAGCAACACAAAGACATGTAGTATGCTGCTATATTAACAGTATCAGGTTTTCTTCCCTGGATTATCATATTTTTAATATTATAGTTTCTTGAATCTTTTGTTATGTGAATGATTCAACTATGCTGACTTCTTCTAGGAGGGGCGTATTTATTTATTTGTTGACCAAGAGTGTCCAACTTAGCAAGTGCCCTTTTTCAGCGGAGGCCTGGGGAGAAAAGCTCCACAGAAAATACTAAAAAATAATAACAAGCAGAACAATAATAAGACTGAGAAAGGTACAGCATATGAAGTAAAAACAGCAAGTTTCACAATATACATTGAGTAAAAAACAAACAAACAAAAAAAACAGGTTTCACAATATTTACAAGAGAGTACAACAGACGTTTCTTGCTAGAAGAGAAGTAAAACAGTGAAAAAGTTTGAAAATATTTACATTTTATGTAGTTTGTCAAAGTATCTATCTGACCAAATATACATGCATGGTGGGTAGTTAATCTTTGTATATTAGCAAAAAAAAAGCAGTAGTTAACATATCTGTATTATTACAAGAGATTTTCAATATTTATTTAGTAGTGGGGCTTAGTATTAACTCCACCAAATTGACAGGGTTTATATCAATACAAAAAAGGTGTATTCATTTTTATTCATTTTCTAAACTCCTGTAAAGGTCTTATGAATGGGGTTTGGACATGCTGATGATGCCCAAATCAACTGGCAGTTGGTCTTTATTAATGGGAAGGAATTGTTAAAGCACTGGAGAAATTTCGGACATCATACCAGAAAAGTTTTTTTTTTTTTTTATGATAGACATACCTTTTACTTCTATTTTACTTCTATTTTTTCGTGATAAAAAGATTATTTTATTTTAATACAAAAAAGACAAAAAAATTGTAGTGCTATCCTCATCACTACTTAGGATATTTTGTGAAAACCATTTTAATGCCACTGCTATTTTTAACTCATTCACTATAGGTATTGGAATTGCACTAACAGTTGGTTGTGCTTACATCCTATTCAACATACATGTTTTTCAGTTACAAGATATACCAGTAGAATTTATTATAAAGGAGTGTAATGTGTATTGTCAGAAAGGGGATGTAGATCTGTTAGTGGGAGTTTTGTGGTGTCCTTTGATGTAACCCTTGTTGTGTATAAAAGTAAGAAAGTGGATTACAGGAGGTGAAGCACTAGAGATATTTTTATTCAGTAGTTTAGTGTTATATATGTGGCAAGATTATTGAGAGGGGAGGTCACGATTACTACTATTTTTATTCAGTAGTTTAGTGTTATATATGTGGCAAGATTATTGAGAGGGGAGGTCACGATTACTACTGTTTTTTTTTTTTTTTTTTTTTTTAGTAAGTGTCATGGGATCTTTTACATCCACCTGGCCTATCACCAACAGAGAGATAGGACCTCAGTTTAACAACTTATCTAAAGGATGGACCTCAGTAGTGTGACACTGCCCCCCCCCCCCCCAGATTGCACTACTGCATGTGCTTGTAGCTTTAGAATACTCTTGGTATTTATATGGGAAATAGCTTACCTGTGTAACTTCTAGCTCTTTCTGAAATGTAAGGCGAGTGATTAACTTGCTGAGCCATTGACACTGCAGTTTAGCTAGAGTGTGTGTCACAGTGTTCCCATATAACATATAAACCCAGATCTTGACAGCAGATGAGGATGGCGCCCCAGCAGTCTGCCAAATTCACTACCTCCTGGAAAAAGTGCTGAATTCCCTTAATCAACAGCTTGTTTTCTCTGCCTTCATTGAAATTACATTATACCTTTTTGCTGAAGTTTGCAATTGTTCTTGGCTTTCATGCCACTATTGGACAACTGCGTCTGAGATCCACCACCATTTCTGAAAAATAATACTTCCTTGCGTCTCCCCAGAGTGGTTGTGTGTGTGTGTGTAATTAAATTATGCCCCACTGTTCTGATATCAATTGTTAGTGTGATACTCTATAAATTTCATTGATGTACATGCCCATCCTCTGCCTCTTTTTTCAGGACTAAACAAGTTAAGCTTTCCTAGTCTGTATGTATACATTTTTTTTTTGCTGCTGAATACCATTGTTGTTTTTCTGTACCTTTATCCTATGACCTTACACAAATGAGATCTCCAGAACTGTACATAGTATAATAAGTTCATAGATTAGTACTAGGCTAACTACCCTTACAGACCATTTTAAGCCTAGCCGATTATCCCATGTGAGAATCAAACCCTGCACCTTGTGTCTGCAAGACAACCACCTTAACCATTATGCCAACCTCCCACAATCCTATATGGGGCCTTATAAATGGCCTACACAGAGGAGAAGTAATTTAATTCTACTGGTGGTGCCTTTTCCTGGAGGTAAGTGATGTAGAATTAGTGTTGCTACCTCAAGGTGCTTGATTCTACAATCTGGTACCCAGAAGGGGTTAAGACTTTGTGAAACCTGCGTGTCCTCCTTTTATTTGTGTGAATTTTTTTATGATAATCCCTGGTTTCCTCCCGCTTCTCAAAGACATGTTGCTAGGTGAATTGGTGAGTCTCTAAATAACTTGTAGATATGTCTGTGGCAAACAGTGTATATGACTGTGTAGTATATCTTACAATGGACTGGCATCCTGTTTAGGATCTATTCTCTGCCTCACACCCACTAAGTACTACGATAGGTTTCAGTCCCAATGTGATCCTAATAAAAAAAAGTGGATATCAGAAAAATTAATGACTGATACGTTTTTTTCTAGACTTTCCATTATTCTGTTAGCATGTGTTGCTGTTTGTTTACAGTGCCTGATTACTTATCTTCAGTTTGATTTTTTTGTCATTGCTGTTTCCTTTTCTTTCCTGGGTTTTTACTTTGCCAGGTATATTATTTTGTATTGTTAAAATCTTAGCAAATGGCTAACCATTTTGTGTACATCTTTTTCAGTCCTGCAGCTTTATGCTGACCCCTCAGCTAAAAGGCAAGCTATTCCATCCACATCTCTGACATCATCACTTGTAATGACATTAAAAAGGGTTGACCCAGGTACTGTACTCTTGGGGTACCATTTTGGTTAGTCTTGTTTCATCAGAGTGAACACACTGTACGATCAATTCCTGTATCCCTTTGTCGGCCACAGCTACCTTCACGAGAACCATTCTAGGACTGCCTTATCTTTTTATATGGTAGCATGGCAAATGCCTCACTAAAATCTAAGCGGTCACAGCCCTAGCATCCTTCTCACCTAATGCACCACTATCCAGTGCATAACTCAAGTTAAATTTGTCTGTAATAAGTTCCCTTTTTTCATTTCATGCTTCATTGGGTAGTGTGCCCCACTGTTTTTCCAATATTCCAAAATTCTGACTCCACGATTTTTCCTTCTAAATTAGTTCACACTGACAGGCTAATACATTAATATCTCTACATGTTATTTGTCCCAGAAATGTATTTAATTTTTATTACTTATTTTTATTTAAAAGTATTTAGATGCCAAAGCCTAGTTATTTTACATAAAACAATGTTATACTGAAAAATTAAAATACATTTCCACTATTACTGTTAGCCTTCCCTCAGTCCATTATTCCATTCTCCAAGAGGACCATACTTGTCAGTTGTGAATTTGTAAATATATACGCAGTCATTTAGGATGTTTAAAGGAAGATAGTGAGTCATACTAACACACAGGGGAAGTTTTAATGAAATAACACTACAGTAAATCAAGAGGAAAACAAGAAAAGTAATGTAAATATACAGACCTAAACCAGAGAACAAACTGATTTATGCGCCAGTACTTTTACACCAGTTAGTAGCTGCTATCTGAAATAAATCTTGCAGTAATGACCTTTGATAATTTAGCCACAGTGCAGTTGTCCAGATCCTCCTACAAAGCAAGTAATCTAAGCAGTAATCTTAACTAGGTATAAAATATTACACAAACCAGGAAAAAATCTCTTGCAAGACTGTTGTCTGAAGAAATCACCAAACTAGTGCCATTTTTCTCTCTTTAGTAATTTAGCCACAAAAGGTATTTATCCATTTCCTCCCATTTCACAATGCAACTAATCCTACCAAAAACTCACAAAAAACAAATTCTGCTTTCTGCCCTAAAGTAGCACTTATGAAACTCAAACAAAAGTAGGGGTCTAAAAAACCAAACTAATGCCCCAAGGTAATTTAGCTGCTTAGTCGTTCAGTTCCTGTTACAATTAATAAGACAATTAATGTACCCTAGGCCTCACAGAAGGAAACACAATTTGCTAAATTTGCTTTCTGCTGCTGTTGCTTCTGCAGACAACATACACAAAACAGAAATAAATGGGGGGGGGGGGGGGGTGAGAGATAGCAAGAGTAATCAAGATTCAGATAAAATGAAAAAGAAAAACAATGTTACTGTTAAAACTAAACCCAAAAAATCAGGCTAACTCACACTGCTATCTAACAGCTGTCTCATGAAAGTTTGAATTTCTGCTGCTTGGCGATTCAGCCACATAAGTCAGTTTTCTAAAAGTCCAGAAAGTAATTAGCTTATCATAGGCCTCAAATCTAAGTTAGATGTTTTCCATATCAAACATATATTCACCAAATGAAATAACACTGCAATAAAACAAGAGAAATAAGACAAATTTTTATCAAGTAAAACCAAGTATCAGGTTGTTCACATAGCAGTCTGATCTTACAGTTGTATGAAGAAAATATCGAACTTATTTAGCCACAACAGCAGTATGTTTTAGCATCTAAAATAAGAAAATCATGAAATATTGCCCCTCCATAATTTAGCTACAAAATCTCTCCCACAATTTATAGCGCTATTATTCTACCCCTAGCCTTGTAAGCAAAAACACAGTTTGATTTCTGTCCTAACTAGTAACTGTTAAAACTCAAAAGATTGAATCTTCAAATGAAGTAAAACCTCAATAAAATAAGAAGAAAAAAAGGAAGGAAAAAAAAAAAAGAAAGAAAAAGAACAATGTTAATATACAAACTAGAACTAGAAATCAAATTTAGTCTCATGGCAGTGTATGTCCCAGCTGCTGTTTGAATTAAAAAAAAAAAACAACATATCCTGAAACAGAACAGGCATAGAAAGAAACAAACCTTGGCTTAAATGGCAACTCTCTATTTTTACTGCAAGATAACCTTTGAGATATTCAGGTTGCCTTCTGACTGTTGTAGGTCACTTAATTTTGTATGTGATTTTATAATATTGCAAAGGCTTAAGGTTACTGTTTACAAAGAAATTTAGAGATGCAAAAACAGCACAACAAAACCACATTGGAGAACTTAGAAGTAAAGCGTAAAAATATCTACTGGATTACAACAAATGCAAAGTTTAACAGAAGTATTAGAAAGTAACACAGTTAAAGGAAGGTGTCCTGGGAGATACTTCATTTACCTATGTTTGACATAGCCACAAGGCCATCGTCATAAGTTCAGTTATAGAACAAATGGATTACTAGATTTGACAGCTGTGCCACCTCAATGAATATTACCACAGATATTAGGTTAAAGCACATTTACTGCACATGGAGAAAAAGTACAAAGTGCCTTATTTCAAGCTCAGAAGGAACATTTTAAGACATTAAAACAAAATTAAATTATTTTGAAATCAAGCAGATAGACATAATGTAAGCTACAAATTCAGAAATACTAAAGAGGAGTCCACAGAAATGCTACATATCTGCTGCAGCAGGTTAAAAATGATCCCTGAGATTCAGAAACATACCTAATATTGCCATAAGGGCTGCCACAGCAATGCTGAGTTGTGTGAAGTGATTTTGTCAATTAAGAAGGAAGCATTTAACACCTTGACTAGTAACTAATTGAGAGATCTACCCATGTAAAGGATTTTGCTGGTGAAAACAGAAGAATACCACAGCTGCAGTTACAGAATTCTCAAGCTGCAATAGTGGACATGTAGCATGCACAAAAGTATGTGGGTCTATATTAAAAGACCGAAGAGGTGTTTCATGGAACACCTCTTGGTCGACACATAAAGAGCGAACGCACTAAAGCGCGAATGCTCAAAACAGCAATTTCTTTCCCTGGGAAAGAAACCACTAGCACACACACACACACACACACACACACACACACACACACACACACACACACACACACACACACACACACACACACACACACACTTTCAAACATAACAACGTGGGGGTCTGTGCCCCCCACACCACCCCCTAACTAAATATACCACCTCTGCGATCGCACTATGGTGAGGAAAGGGGCAAACACATGGGGATGGCCAAGTGATTTCTTTCCCAAGGAAAGAAATCGCTGTTTTGAGCGTACGCGCTTTAGTGTGTTCGCTCTTTATGTGTTGACCAAGATGTGTTCAATGAAACACCTCTTCGGTCTTTTTAATATAGATCCAAGTATGTGTGTCCACATATGCAACTTTAAGGCACTACAAGAATTTCTGTGAACCATGATAAGTAGGTTCCCAGCAGGATCCCTACTAAGTTTATTTTTTAAATGGGGAGAAAAGTATATTAAAGATATTTTATATATAAAAGAGAAAAAAATATATATATATATATAGGTTCATAGGTTGGTACTAGGTTATCGGCCCTAGGGTCCATACAAGCCTAGCCATAACAATTCCCTGGATATATATTTCTTCCCACAATATTTACTTCCCTGGACGTCTGTCTAGCAGGGCGACTGATGTGATCCCGGGGTAAATTTCCTATTTCCCATCCAGTTGTCAAGGTTTCTTTTGAAGAGGGTCAAGGAGGTGCTCTGCTTGACATGTATGGGGAGTCTATTCCAGAGTATGGGGAGTCTCTGGGTCAGGAACACACGCACACACACACACACACACACACACACACACACACACACACACACACACACACACACACACACACACACACACACACACATTTGAAACAGGTATCTTTTTTCAAGAAGGGTAGATAAGAAAGGATGTAAGGGGAACACCATGACTGAAGAAAGGGTGAGGTCCTGGCTCCCCTTCATGTAGCCTTTGGCAGGACCCAGTCATAGGTCATCCCCCTCTGAGACTGCATCCTTATTGGGTTCTACTTCAGATGGCACATTAGGCAGTACTTGCCACATGAGGTGGCTAATATGGACATCAAGCTGCTGGTCCACAAACTGCCATTACCTCCTCCATGTATGTTAAACAGCCCTAATGGAAGATATGCAGACAAGCATGCAGTGGCATATTAGCAGTGACCTTAGGCAGCTCTGTGTGATACTACTGTCTGTAATTTTCTGGTGGGCATCAGAGACCATGGGAAGTGTATGTGTGATGTGGGACAGGGACCAAAAATGGGTATGTGTACATGGGCACTAGTACAAACTATCCAGGTCATTTCTGCTTACTATGCCAGTGTTTTGTACTACAGGCATACATGACAGTGCTGATAACATGGGCACCTGTCCTCATATGGTTGGCAACTACTATAATGTCAGATGTTATGTGCTATGTCTCAGAGTAGTCATGAAGTCAAAAATGCCATGGGTATGCCATTCGTAATTGCCATATGAATGGGCGTTTGGTGGGGGCAATGCATGGCGAATATAGTTATATGTGTAGGCTGCTTGTAGTAGGACTGCCCAGGCTGTGGCAATGCCTTCAGGCATTGTAGGAAGCTAACAGCCTGGATGCCTGACATTGTGTTGCAGTGGGCATGCTGTAAGTTCATGCCATACTGGGCTCATGTTTTCAACTATGAATCTTTGGAACCCACTAATATGTCTTGTGTGCATGTTGGATACTACAGCAGGAGAAACACAGAGGGTGTGTCTGGCACTATGTACTGGTGTTGCATAAGGGTATTACAGTTACCTCCATAAAATTATAACATCGTATAATACCGCTGGTATGATAGTCAGTAGTTGCCTACAGTGTGACAATACTCTTATTTATCCCTCTTCTGGTAAGATGCTCCATTTGTCTGCAAAGAGGAACTGGTTCTTATTTGTCTGCTCAGGAGCTGAAAAACTGTAAAGAAAAAAAAAAGAGAAGCATCATTAATTGCATTTCCAGCCAGGACACCTGTACCTCTGTGCAAGTAACTGTAAAAATTACCTGGTATGCGTACATACTGTTTGTTTATCTCAGGAGCACTCTGTCTGACTACTACTTCTCTTTGGAGTAGAAGGTAAATATGGCACTTCTTGAGGTCATTGTATTGGTGGTTGATGCAAACAGCAGCAATCAACTTCCAGACAAGGTTGTAACAGGCAGCCACCTTATATTGGGGACTCTCAGACAGAGTTCCCCAGCAGGTACTTACAGTGGTCTGTGTACATAGGGTACAGAAATATTTTTGTCTGCTTGTAACACCACTTAGAGCCCTGCCACATTCAGTGCTTTCTGAAAACATAGCCACGTAGCAGGTCACAGTCCAGAGGAATATGCTAGCTGTCATGCATCCACTGTTGTTGACAAATGATGTGAAGCAGGGAGCACTTAGCTTGCATGACATGCAATGGTGCCACCATATTATAAAGTGAATATACATGGAGTGACAGAATGGTGTTAGGGTGTGAACTATATCATTTAAGAAGTGTTACAGCAGCACAGTAACCACATTTGCTTCAATATCTACACTTTAGCGCCTCTGTAGACCCATACTGACACAATATGTTTATCAACATTCCTGCCAGGGTCATTGACCTGCCCAGGTACTCACATGAGTACACGATGTTGTTCATCCTTGCAATACATAAAAGTGAGATTTAGAGATGTTTGTTCTAAATAGGCTCATTAGTATAATGACAATGCAGAGAGCCATGAACCTGCAAGTAAACACAGCTGCGATCATTACTTTGCTCATCACACTATGTGATTTGCTGTACTGAATAAAAACATTCACAGAGTGCCTATATTGGAAAAACTTTGCCATTTTCTTCACTTATTTACAGGACATGCGAGATAAGTAAATGTGGGCCACTGCCTGAAAATGTTGGTTAATGCTGTGTACACATAGTTATTGACTTACATGATGCTACTGTGGGGAAGGGAGGTTGAGCTTGTGGGACAAGCTGACAACAGGTGACTTCTGTTGAGGATATGTACATGGACAGGAGTTTCTTACATAGTATAACAGTTGCAAGTGCTGTACTTCACTGTATGTTCTACCTACTTCAGTATGAATGTGATTGCACCACACAGTATAATTCACAGGCCTCCATAATGTGACCAATGACAGTGGTTTATCCATATACCATTTATAATTACCTCCTATGGTAGACTGGCTTTGTGAGAAAGTGTGTGTGTGTCTCGGTAGGTGAAAAGTAGGGTAGGGTGGGGCCTAAAATATGACTGACAAAGTTTTCTGGCCTATTAATGCTCAATGGGGGTTTGCAAGAAACACAACTCCCTTTTCTGTTTCAGGTACTAATGTGGGGGGGGGGGGGATGATCATAAGGCCTATGCAGCATTTATGGGCTGTCTCTTCCTAAATCCACACTGTCATGCTGTATTACTAAGTTGGGATTTTGTGAGTGCATGAGTGCATGTGTGTGAGGGAGAAGAGTTAGATCTCCCCATGTATTTGTCTAGAAAGGCCTATGTGGGTAATACTGGGGGATTGCAATGACATACTGATGATAGGCTGTATTCTACTCTTGTACTGCACACATACTGAGGTCAGAGGTCATATTCAGTTATGTATCTCATTGACAGGACAGATGAAATACTAATATGGTCAGGCTCCCTACTGAAATGTTGCCACTTGAAATACTGAGTGCCAGCAAGCTGAAAAAAAGGATTGAAAATGCTGGAGAAGAGCACATTGCGAACACTGCTCTTTAAATTTCGTTGTTGCAGGGGGCAAGTCCCCGTATACCTCTAATGTGGGAGACAACCCCCCCCCCAAACTTATATATACCAACTCTGAGATCACCATACCTTGGAGAAAAAGGAAATATCTGAGAAATGACCTTCTCAGATTTAATATATAGGCCATTCAGTCTCTGTGTTTCGAGATTCACTGTAGTGAGTCCTGACATTTCAAATGGTTACCAGACAGTCACTGGCTCTGTTTGGCCCCTTCACACTTCCACAGTTATGTGGACAGACAGGGTGTATGGAAACATACTTTTTCCCATCCACACTTTAGGAGGAGGCAGAGTGTGTGTGTGTGTGTGTGTGTGTGTGTGTGTGTGTGTGTGTGTGTGTGTGTGTGTGTGTGTGTGCGCGCGTGCGTGCGTGTGTGTGTGTTGTGTGTGTGTGTGTGTGTGTGTGTGTGTGTGTGTGTGTGTGTGTGTGTGGGGTGTGTGTGTGTGTGTGTGTGTGTGTGTGTGTGTGTGTGTGTGTGTGTGTGTGTGTGTGTGCTACTGTGCCATTGACCATAGAACACATGATATGCTCCAGATAATCCTGTGTTTTTGCATTTCTCCTGCTGAGCATTGATACAACACATAGTACCATCTCATACTGACTGCCAACAAAGGCTGGCAGCCATATATGTGACCTATGCCTCATCATGTATGAGATACAATATGGGCTATTTTTATTTGATGCAGAAATATGGGTGGAACATGTATAACATGCTGACAGATTACATGTACATATCCTTCTATTTACAGGTGGACATGGCTAATACAAGGGGAAGGCAAGAGAAGTTCTCCCAGACAGAGAATATCATCCTGCTGCAAGCCGCCCATTTGCATGGTCAGCAGATGCTCTAGAATGATAGAATAGAGTGGAGCTTATATTTTGCAATCACCATCCATCTTTATTGAATACTTCATCAGTTAGTTATACATAATTCCATCATACTTCATGCTCAGTCAACCCAGTTCCAAAAGTTACAAATGTGTCATCTTTATTTCTGAGACAGCTATTTGTTCAGTTCAAGGTCTAGCTTACCATCTCCACCCCCTCTCCTTCTAACCACATTAACCATTTTTTCTGATGGTATTTGGTTTTCTGTTCCTTCAAGGAGAGCAACTTTTATTTTTCAGATCATTCAGCAAGTCTACCACATCTTGCAAAATGGGCTCATTTACCATTTTCCACTTTTTTATTGTTTTTTTTAACCACAGTCCATGCTAATGATACCAATTTCCTCCTACACGTATTACCCCAGGTTACTTCATATAACTTAAAAGGAAATCACCTGCATTTGGACTCTAACATCTCTCCATTACCTGGTCTATTAACTTTTTAACATCTGAATGAAACTTCCTCCACTGCGGACATTCGCAAAAAGTGTGAACCCAGGAACTTATACTTTCTTCCCCACATCTCCAGCATGTCTCACTAACTTCTGGAAGCATCTTATTCGGCCTTTGGGGGGGGGGTTATAAATATGTGTGAAGACATTTCCAGCCTAATATTTCTCATTTCCTAGCTTTTTTTACCTTATTTAGAGTGATGCATATAGCCTTCCTATGTTCACTTCAATTTTCTATAGGCAGTTGTTTTTCTCAGTTCTTTATAATTTTTACACTTGCTTTTCCTGTTTTTGTCTCTTTTAGAGCTCTGCATAGCTGACTTAGCAGTCTGCATTTGGTTTAGTAGTTCTTGCTTCTAACAACTGTACCAAGGTGTTTTCTTTTGTGCCTGTACATTGGTACTTGAATAGTTTTCGCAGTTGATGGAAGGGTAGTTAAAGTCACCCAGTATGAGAGTATTGGGTTGGACCTTGATAGATTCCAGGGTGCTTAGGAAATTGGAGTGAGAGTTTAGGGACATGTTTGGAGTTCTGTAGCAGGCTATGACTTGTGTCACCGTCTTACCCAGTGTTAGTTGTATCTGAAGTATCTCGGATGCATTATGCTGGGGTGCCAGTCTAGAGGTGTGCATATCCTTTAAGAATATGAAGACACCACCACCTTTGGAGCTTCTGGCTGTATTTTGGGGCCAAAAGGTATGGAATGAGTTGTAGCCTGGGAGTGCAGGGGTGCTTTCTGGCTCTTTAAACCAGGTCTCTGTTACAGCACAGATGTCGACATTCTTCATTTTCAGGAGAGCTTCAAGTGAGTACATCTTGAGATTTAGACTTCTAGCATTGAGTAGCTGCCTAGTTAATCTAATACATCTAACTACAGGTGGGTAGTATAGCTAGCTACAGGTGGGTAGCTAGATAAAAATCTTCCAAGCAAGGTACATCTCTTCTTCCCTCCCTCCTTTTAAGCTGCTATCATCTTCTCCCAAGTAACTCTTGGATGTTCTTCATGTTTCACTGTTGAAGTCATCACATCTGGGTTATCCCTGCCAGGGTAGCCCTCAGCCGGCCCAAATACCAGAGACTTAGTATTTCTGCGTCGGTTGCTGTCGCTTGAGGACTGACATCAGGTCATCAGTAGTATAAAGTAAGGCAGCCAACGCCATTACATCAATCTTTCTTGCCATGAAGCCCAAAGCAGAAGCAGTTCACACGAGTGCTGGTCGGCCACTACCTGAGTTTTTGTCTACCAAATTGAAGTTGAAGTCTTCTAAAGCTAGTACCTCATTGGGGATCCTTTTTTCTTGCACTAACCGATGTCAGAAAAAGTGAATAATTGTCTTGCTTGTGGAAAACAAATAACACACCAAGACTTCCACTCTTACTGCGTCACTTGTTTAGGCCCAGACCACGATGTCCCTCGTTGTTGCTTCTGTGCTTTGTTCAACGCCAGAACTGTCCATCTTCGGGCCCTTATTGTAGCCAGATATTTTCACTTACAGTCCTCGAATTCCGATATGGCTTTGGTAAGCCATCTGACAGCAGATCTTCCAAAAAATGTAAAGATAAGGCAGAGACAGACCACACAGGTCCAAATCTACCAATGATGCTTCCGTTAAGCTAGTCATCAGTTCTCTGGTCCTCAGTGAGGCGCTTTCGCAGCCCCTGATGCCAATTTCTGTTGATTCACAGGCTGCTACCGAGACCCTTTTGGAGTCCAGTATGCCGCAAAACTCTTCTTCGACTAAGGATCCTGTAGTCTTCTCAACCTTAGATGGATCTGGAGCCGGCTTCCGAGGAAGTCCTTTACACTACTGAATCTCGACACAAAATGATGTCTTCTTTTGTGACTACCGTTCTTTCTAAAATTACCAAGTTTCTTAGGCCCTGGGTACAAACCACACCCAAGAAACTGACAACCCACTCTCAGGTGCCTGCTACCTTGCCAAGCTACCCCCTCCAAAAGGAAAATAGATCTGTCCCCTGTAGTTTTGTCTGAACAAGAGTCAGATGAATGTGATGCATCTAAATACGAAGACATGCAACCCCTCTCCACTTATGAGGATTCTGATGCAGAGGATTCCATTCCTTCAGCCTCTCCCCAGAGGATTTTTCCTTTGGGGAACCCTGCATACCTTAAGGAAGCATTTCCAATGGGAGAGTCAGGACTACCCTCAGTCTAAATAGAGGCTCAGAGAATTCCTAGATCTTCAACAACACAGACCTTTGGCCATCCCCCCAGTCCTGGATGTTGTGGAGGATGTTTTCCTTGAATCCAGCTTGACTTCTGACACCCTTCCTCCTGCTCCCAGAAAACCAGACAGGTACTATAGAGTCCTTGACTCACACAAATATCTTTTTAAAAATCCAACTGCTGACGCTGAGGTCATTTCTCAAGGGCCAAAAGGAATTAAAGCAACCTCTACTAAGAATCTCACCCCCTCAGACAGGGATTCCCAAACTTTGGACAGATGGGGTAAGAAAGTATACACCTCAGTTACTCTTGCTATCAGGGCACTAAATTGTCAGTTCCATATGCTGTAATTTCAGCAACATACCTTGGAACTCTTTAAACAAAAAATGTCTTCCTTTCCTGCTTGGACAGAATCTAAAGATTTACAAGAGTTAATGCATTCTGCAAGTCAAGTAACTAAACACACCTTGCACTGTGGTTTTGATGCCCTAGAAGCTTCTTGCAGGGCAGCAGTCACTGGATCTCTCATTAGAAGGCATGCATTGCTTAAGGAACAGCCCCTGCCAGATCATGTAAAATCTAAATTGTTGGCTGCCCCCTTGCACAAAGATAAATTATTTGGCAATAAGGCAGAAGAGGTTTTACAAAAGATGGAAGAAAAAGCAAAATCTATGCAAACAGTTAAAGATTTCTTGCAGGTCCAGCCCCCCCTAGGTTCAGCAGGCATTGTCCATCCAAACAATGATCCTTTCCTGCTCCCCAGTAAACCGGCTCAGCCTAAGTCCCATGGAAGTAGACCCCCCCCCCGACAGCAGCTGCAGAGAATGCAGAGATCTAAGCAGTGGACTACCTCCACTTCAAAACCAGGGAGTTCTAAGCCACCCCCTTATGGTAAAAACTCACAGTGACTCATGTCCTCCACCCACTCGCTCTGCCCACCTTCACTTACCCAAGGAGGAAAACTCTCCTTTCACTCAAGCACCTGGGCCACCATTATCAGGGACCACTGGGTTCTGAACATTGTGTCTCAGGGATACAAATTTTCCTTCCACACCCTTCCAACCTCAAAAGGGTTCCCAGATCTAGCACCAAATCAGTGGGTTAAGGCTCAAAAGCAAATCCTTTCTCTGCTCTCTATGAGGGCAGTAGAGCACGTTCCTGCAGAACAGATAGGCCAAGGTTTCTACTCCAGACTTTTTTTGATTCCCAGAAAAGAGAGCACCTAGTGCTCCACCCTCGATCTATCCATTCTAAACACCTTCCTGGTGATCCCAAAATTCAAAATGCTCACACTCGAGCAGCTACTACCCATGCTGTCCAAGGATGCTTGGCTAGCCACACTAGATCTAAAAGAGGCCTACCTCCACATTCCTATCAGGGAATCATGCAGGAAATATCTCTGCTTCAGAGCTGTATCTCAACACTTTCAGTTCTCTGCACTTCCCTTTGGCTTATCTACTTCTCTCAGAGTTTTCACAAAATGTCTGGCTCTGGCCATTGGCTTTTGCAGACAAGGAAATATTCAGATTTACCCATACTTAAGACGACTGCCTTATTCAGGCAGACAGCCAGGAGAAGCTTCTCAAGAACCTGGCCTTTGTAAAGACCCTACTAACCTCCCTAGGGTGCACAATCAATGAAAAGAAATCCAGACAGTTGCCCACTCAAAGGATAATATTATGGGAGCAAGTCTGGACACAGCTTCCCAGATGGCATACCTTACTCCAGAGAAACAAATTTTCCTGACAGCCTACTTCTCTCAACTAGCCACCAGGCTCCAGCTAACTGCAAGGAAGATCCGTAAGCTGTGGGGTTCATGACATCTTGCATACTACTCATTCCATATGCCAGACTGCATATGAGGAAACTTCAGTGGTACCTAAAGAGCCTTTGGTGCCAGCACTCTCAAGACCTGGAAACTCTTCTACCTATAATTTCTTACCTCAGAAAAGATTTTCTTTGGTGGGTAACAACATGCTCCCACGACAAGGGAATGCCTTTCTCCCCAACCCCCCACTGCCCAGACCCTCACCACAGATGCATCAAACTACGCACACCTGGATGACAGGTGCATACAGGGCCAATGGAGCCCACAGCAAATCCCTCTGCACTTCAGTCAAAAAGAGATGATGGCTGTGCAGCATGCCTTGATAGCTTTCAAACCCCTTCTCTCTCCAGGGGCTCTCCTGATCAAAACAGACAACACCACTGTGATGTGGTGCATCAACAAGCAGGGAGGGACTCACTCCTACCCTCTATGTGGGCTGAACATGACCCTTTTTCACACAGCCTCTGCCATGCAACTACACCTGCTAGCACAATTCCTACCAGGCTCTCTCAACTCTCTGGCAGACCAATTAAGCAGAAATCTTCTGGACCCACACAAATGGCAACTCAACAGAAGTACCTTCACCCTAATAACTCAGAAATGGGGAAGCCCAAAGGTTGACCTCTTTGCCTCCCACGCCAACCATCAGCTCAGTAAATTCTGCACCATGGAGCATCACTGCATGGCTTGGAAAGTGGATACCCTGTCTTTCCCCAGAGTCAATCTGTCTGTCTATGCCTTTTCACCCCTACCTCTCATCCCCAGGGTACTGCTCAAAATAAGGGAGGAAAAACAAAGGACCATTCACATAGCTCCAGACTGGCCCTGGCAACACTGGTACCCCTTGCTACGCAGCCTGTCCTTGCTACCCCCATGGCATCTTCCCCAGATTCCAAACCTCCTGACCCAGAGGGAAAGGGAGTTCTTGCATCCCCAATTGCAGACACTCAATTTGGCAGCTTGGCTTATTCCCTAACCCAGAACCAATTTGCCAACCTCAGCAAACAGGTTTTGGATGTTATCCGTGAGGCCAGACATCCTAATACCAGAAAGACATGCTGATAAATGGAAAAAGTTCTGCACCTGGATCCAGGCTAAGGGAGCCAATACAGCACAGCCCTCCCTCCCTCTCATCCTGGATTACTTAGCTGACCTACTACACAGTGGCCTCTCTTTCTCTTCTATAAAAATTAATGCCTCTGCTATTTCTGCTCATTTTCCCAATGAGCAGCCCCTTTTCTCACATCCTTTGATCAAACAGTTCCTAACAGGGGCTAGCAACTTGAGGCCACCCAGAAGGGTACCAACACCAGCTTGGGACCTTAACTTTGTACTGGAAAAGCTCACTCTGCCTCCTTTTAAACCAGCTTCTTCTGCAGAGTTAAAATTTCTCTCCTGGAAGATAGCCTTCCTTCTGGCCATCACTTCAGCCAGAAGAGTCTCTGAGCTGCAAGCACTCATGGCTGTAGAACCCTTCATCATCTTTCAAGCAGACAGGGTATCCCTCAGAACTAACCCATCCTTCATACCCAAGGTGGTATCCAGTGTGGCTCTCAACCAATCCATTCATTTGCCCACCTTTTTTCCTAATCCCTAGAACAAGGGGGAAAGGATTATTCACTCTCTAGATGTGCACAGACAGCTCAGATTCTATCTAGACAGGACTAAATCATTCAGAAAGTCTGGTTAGCTTTGCTACAGGGTCAGGAGGCAAAGCCATCTCCAAACAAACCATTTCCAAATGGATAGCACACTGCATCCATTTCTGCTACAAACATCATGGAAAGCCTCCTCCAAGGGGATCAGGACACACTCCACCAGAGCAGCCTCCACCTCTGCAGCTTTCCTCAGAGGAGACCCCGCCAGGGACATCCTGGAGGCTGCCACCTGGACATCTGTTCACACTTTTACCAAGCATTACCACCTGCCTCTCTTCTCCAAATCAAGGGCAGGGTTTGCCTCTGCAGTCTTGCAGGGCACCCTAGCCAGCCCCTAGTTTCATTGACTGCCTCCACCCTTTTCATCAGCTTTGGGAATCAACCCAAATGTGATGACTGCAACAGTTAAACACGAAGGACATAGTACAGTTGTGTACACTTACCATAAATGTAGATGTTCGAGTGTATTCACTGTTGCAGTCCTGCCCCCCCCCCTCCATCCCCCTTTCTTATCTTTCTCCTTTTATTACCATTCTAACTTGTTGTTCTCCTTTCCTTTCAAGGGACTTATTGGTATTTATTTTCCACTGGTGGGGTTTCTTCCACCAGACCCTGGCCTCCTACTTGAGGGCTCCTGACAGGTTAGGGCAAGACAAACTGATGTAATGGCATCAGCTGCCTTACTTTATACTACTGATGACCACCTCTGCAGCTTTCCTCAGAGGAGACCCCGCCAGGGACATCCTGGAGGCTGCCACCTGGACATCTGTTCACACTTTTACCAAGCATTACCACCTGCCTCTCTTCTCCAAAAATCAAGGGCAGGGTTTGCCTCTGCAGTCTTGCAGGGCATCCTAGCCAGCCCCTAGTTTCATTGACTGCCTCCACCCTTTTCATCAGCTTTGGGAATCAACCCAAATGTGATGACTGCAACAGTTAAAGACGAAGGACATAGTACAGTTGTGTACACTTACCATAAATGTAGATGTTCGAGTGTATTCACTGTTGCAGTCCTGCCCCCCCCTCCATCCCCCTTTCTTATCTTTCTCCTTTTATTACCATTCTAACTTGTTGTTCTCCTTTCCTTTCAAGGGACTTATTGGTATTTATTTTCCACTGGTGGGGTTTCTTCCACCAGACCCTGGCCTCCTACTTGAGGGCTCCTGACAGGTTAGGGCAAGACAAACTGATGTAATGGCATCAACTGCCTTACTTTATACTACTGATGACCTGACGTCAGTCCTCAAGTGACAGCAACCGACGCAGAAATATTAAGACTCTAGTATTCGGGCCAGCCGAGGGCTACCCTGGCAGGGATAACCAAAATGTGATGACTGCAACAGTGAATACACTGGAACATCTGCATTTATGGTAAGTGTACACAACTGTACTTTTTTAATTGCTCCACACAAATTGCTTCACAAATCTGTCAAAGTATTTCCATGTTTTCTGGACATGTGTGAACAGAAAGGTCTGTCCTATATATAATATCAATGAGGCTATAAACATTCTTATGCCTGGACCTTCAAATCTAACTCCAGTGCTGCAGTGTCCCACTTCCTTATTATTTGTTGTATTTTATTTTATTGATTACATCATTCCAAGTCCCTAGAGGTGAGTTCTGGGACCTTCTTGCAATACTTTAATTTATAATGTCCCCAGAGACTTGGGTATTCTTGAATTATCTGAATTAATGGGGCATAGTTTACTGTTATAGCTTTAGTCTTACCCTTGTTCATTTTATATCCTGTTAATTGTGTAAATTCATACCTGTGGAAGCATGGAGGTGTTTAGGTGAAATGGCAGTGGAGGTTTTGACTAGATTGTTAAATGAAATCTTGGAAAGTGATAGGATGCCTGAGGAATGGAGAAAAGGTGTTTTGGTACCGATTTTTAAGAATAAGGGTGATGTGCAGAGCTGTAGTAACTACAGTGGGATTAAATTGATCAGTCACAGCATGAAGTTATGGGAAAGAGTAGTGGAAGCTAGGTTAAGAAGGGAGGTGATGATTAGTGATCAGCAGTATGGTTTCATGTCAGGAAAGAGCACTGCAGATGTGATGTTTGCTCTGAGAGTGTTGATGAACAAGTACAGAGAAGGTCAGAAGGAGTTGCATTGTGTCTTTGTGGACTTAGAGAAAGCATATGACAGTGTGCTTAGAGAGGAGTTGTGGTATTGTATGAGGAAGTCGGGAGTGTCAGAGAAGTATGTAAGAGTGGTACAGGATATGTACGAGGGTAGTGTGACAGCGGTGAGGTCTGCAGTGGGAGTGACGGATGCATTTAAGGTGGAGGTGGGATTACATCAAGGATCAGCTCTGAGCCCTTTCTTATTTGCAATGGTGATGGACAGGTTGACAGACGAGATCAGACAGGAGTCCCCATGGACTATGATGTTTGCAGATGACATTGTGATCTGTAGTGAGAGTAGGGAACAGGTGGAGGAGACCCTGCAGAGGTGGAGATATGCTCTAGAGAGAAGAGGAATGAAGGTCAGCAGGACTAAGACAGAATATGTGTGTGTGAATGAGATGGAGGATAGAGGAATGGTGAGGATGCAGGGAGTAGAGGTGGCAAAGGTGGATGAGTTTAAATACTTGGGATCAACAGTTCAGAGTAATGGTGAGTGTGGAAGAGAGGTGAAGAAGAGAGTACAGGCAGGATAGAGTGGGTGGAGAAGAGTGCCAGGAATGATTTGTGACAGACGAGTACCAGTAAGAGTGAAAGGGAAGGTCTACAAGAGGGTAGTGAGATCAGCTATGTTATATGGGTTGGAGTCAGTGGCATTGACAAAAAGGCAGGAGTCAGAGCTTGACGTGGCAGAGTTGAAGATGTTAAGATTTGCACTGGGTGTGATGAGGATGGACAGGATTAGGAGTAAGTATATTAGAGGGTCAGCCCAGGTTGGAAGGTTTGGAGACAAAGCCAGAGAGGCAAGATTACGTTGGTTTGGACATGTGTTGAGGAGGGATGCAGAGTATATTGGGAAAAAGATGATAAGGATGAAGCTGCCAGGTAACAGGAAAGAGGAAGGCCTAAGATACGGTTTATGGATGTGGTGAGAGAGGACATGCAGGTGGTGGGTGTGACAGAGCAAGATGCAGAGGACAGGAAGAAATGGAAACAGCTGATCCGCTGTGGCGACCTCTAACGGGAGCAGCCGTAAGAAGAAGACGTCATATAATTTCCATTAATTTTGGGATATCCCTTATTGGTTTTGTTAAGAACAGTTTACCATCATCTGCAAACATGAATAACTTGCATCTTTTGTTTACACTGGGCCACCCTACTATGTTGAACTGGTGTATCTTAATTGGTAAACGTTCCAAATACAGGGCAAATAGTAGAGGGAAGAGCAGGCAATCCCACTTTGTTCTCTTTTTATATTTAATTTTGTGGTAATTCTCCCATTTAACTTATAAGTCTTGCCTCCAAGCCTTTATACATATTTTGTAACAATTGCAACATACATTTTGGAAACCATATTTTGAATAGTACTTTCCATAGATAATTCCAGTGCACACTGTTGAATGCCTTTTCTGCATCTAAACTCATCATCACAAGCCATATGATGAATTTTTCCACTTGCTTATGTATTGCATTGACTAGGTGGATGTTATCAAATGTTTGCCTATTTGTAACAAATCCACACTGATAATAGTCAATAAAGTTTGGTAATACTTGTGCCATCCTTTCTGCTATATTATAGCTGCAAACATTTTATAGTCATAATTTAAGACTGCTATTGGTCTATATGACCTTGGATTTGTCAATTGTCTTCCTTCCTTTGGTATTACTGAGGTAATCACTGTTTGTCTATCTCTTTTGCCTACTGGCATTAACTCAGCATCTCCCGACTTGCTCATCTTCTTAATGCATTTGCTGGTCTCTCATTTTCCCTCCCCCAAAATGATCATTTGACCACATCTATCCAATCACCTTGCAGTGCATTTCTCCATTATCTTAGCTTATAATTCCTATTGGATATGTGATGTGGCTATGTAAGATCTTACCACATGTTGTACTCTGCTTTGTTTGTCCAGTCTCTTTATAGTAAAGGAGCCTCCATCATAAAACATAGTAGTCTAGCTGATGGATCTCCCAATTCCAAAGCAAATTAAGTTACATTTGTCAAACAGTCTAACAACTCAACTATAAATATAGTGTCTAGTTTCAGTGTCTTAGCACCATTTGGGCATAGTTGTTAATGCCAAGTCAATACCTTAAACTCAAATTGATAATTCCAAATTTGTGATACTTTTTAGTCCTCCAAATCTTCAGTTATTCATGCTGTTTGCTCCCCTTCATCTCGCAAGAACATCTCTTCCAACATTTGTCTGATGTGCCTCTAGATTCTGCTTGTCCAAACTTTTTTTGTCTGAAGATTGGAAATGGTTTATCAGGCTATTGCTGCTCCATATTCTTATGTTTTTGCAGTCTCTTTGTTCCAGACAGCAGCCCCTCATCTTCAGTGGAGTGTTGGGTTGATCTCAGTTTGTAATCATCCAATGCTTTCCCCACAAGCTCAGATCCAAAAATGTTTTTGCTTCCTGTGGAAAGAAGATCTTAAACACTGCTGGATAGTGTAGCTTAAATCAAAGTGCCAGCTGCCTGCATGTTCTGAAGTGCAGGGTGAATTATCCCCCTTTCAGTCTAGTATTTATGGAAACATCTTGGTCCACAAAAATGCTCTGAGCCTCCACCATTAAAACATTATCCTTTTTCCAAAGGGCACTTACCAACTGTTCTTTCAAATAGAATGTCTGTATTTTTGCCACTACCAGGTGAGGGAAATGCTCTTTCCTCCAGCTGGGGTAAACATCTTGTGTGCTCTATCATTCAAAATTGTGTCCTTCAGAAGAGCAGACCATTTACTAAGTTATTCAGTGAGAAAGCCTCTGCAGTTAGTGCCTTGCCCTCCTTCAGGGATGTTAATGAACCTTGAGTTGTCCCTACACTCTTGATCTTCCATTTCTGTAATTTTTTCTTCCAGTTCCACCCTGGCCACTTCCAAAGCTGTTCACCTGGTTGATGCTTCACTGCTGTCAGTTTGCAGAGTTTGTATGCCATCTGAAAGAAATGTCAGTGTTGACTCAATTATTTCAGCTTTCTTATCATTTCTCTTCTCTGCATTCAGTTTATCCAGTTTCTTTACTGTAGCAGCCATCTTCATCTCTACTGCCATGCTGTCTTGTGGAGGAAGGTTAGAGTCTCATTTCTGGTCTACCAAAAGGTTACCTTTCTTTTTGTTGCTATCCATTTTCTTCATGTCTCTCGGCTTCCTCTTCTTTTTAACATTTTCCACATGTCTCAATTACTTGAAATATGCCATTTATCCTTTGTTCAACTTGCTTTATTATTCTATTGGGGAGAGCACATTCAACCCCCTGTCTAACATAGCGGATAACATATACATACTAAATCTAGAGCAATTGATAATAGTTTTTCAATTTTACTCACAAACACTGGCTAATCTACAATGTATGTACTGTACCTGTGTACTATGTATGTATTCTACCTACGTTCCAAAGTTCAGCCGTACACCACAAATTTATTGCTTACCTTTATTTTTAAAATTAATATTTTTTTGATTGTTCTCTCCACTGTAACTGTTTGTGCCGCATACCACTGTAAAAACATGTCTCTTGTAATTTGTGTGTATACTGATCATGTCTAAATAACTAAATGTGTCTGTAATTTTTCTTTGTGGAGCTTTTCTCCCCGGGCTTCTGCTGAAAAAGGGCCTTTTCGGCTCAGTCAGACACCCCCGGTTAACAAATGTAAAATAAAATAAAATAACTGTTGAGCACAATACCAGAAGTCCCAGACCAGGCCTTTTTGGGACTGTATCTGGCATGACCTTGAGGAGCAAGTGAACACTGTCAGTGGCTAGAACAGAACACATAAGCAGGTGCTAAGAATGGTCACCAAAATGATTGCTCATGCATTCACCAAGGCAACCCACCTGGCACAGGCATGAATGGCCATGGGTGGCAGGATTCCAGCAACAGAGAGTTAGCCTTGACCTACACAGAGGTATTCCTGGCCATGGAGGGCAAGACAGCTCCTGTGGTGTCCTAACCTTGGACCTGAACTGCAATGAGTATCTTGGATTTTGGTTGGTGATGCCTCAGGTTGGGTAATGACTAACATCTAGGACAGCCCATATCATCTGCCTGACTCAGACCCATACCACTAATGAAGATGGCTGTTTTGTTAACTATAGATTTTCCGTGACATTCTGTTGTAGAAGTTTACCTTCACTGGACTGTGGGTGTTGGTGACTTATATAATACTGTATATGTATTGTGTTGTCAGGGTCCTCCTCTCTGGATATAGGCATGCCCTATGCCAGGAACATGTCACAGCCTGTCATGGTCAGTGTGTCACAGTGACAGTGTTAGGCACAGGTAGCATAATGACCATATCTCCTCTCCCTTTTGACAGACACATGTGCGTGTACCACCCACTTCTCTGTGGGAGTTCAGGTATCTGTGAAGGTTACACTTTTATTGTGTACTTTTTTTCTCTGGCATAGAATTTTTCTGTTTCTGTTGGCTTACAGTCATGTTGTCAGACCAATTGTGATACATTTGCTGAAGCAAAATAGCTCATGCTGGCAGTTATTAATTTGCTGGTGAGCATTTCACACATGAGTAAAGTTATAGTGCTCATAAGTTAGTGTTTAGTGGGTAGTCTGACTTTCATCACCTTGGTTAAATAGGGAGATAGGTTTTACAGTTTCTGTCATCTACTGCTCTTCTCCAAGGTGATACAGCCTCAGAGTGAGAATAATAAAGTACAGTTGTATGTGGGAATGTGGGGTGGGGGGTGTTGCTCCTACAAATCTGTATTTTGTGTGTTTATGTGTTTCATTTGCTTGTAATATAATAAACTGAAGTACACTGATTGCCGTAAGTATGTGTGAACCCAAAGCTGTATTTCTGAGCTGATGTTGCCAAGCTATTGTGGCATGAGGTCAGATATGTTGATTTATTTTCTTTTTTGCAGATTTTTTGTCATGGTTATATTACATTATGCTGCTTTTTCTTATTTTCATCTTTCCCATCTCTTAACTATGGAAAATTAACTATTTCAGCCTGATCCTGTGGTGCAGAGGATTAAAGCTATGACTATGACCCTGGTGACCATTGTATAGATGGTGACATGAGAGCTGGAAGGGTTAGTCATGGAGGAAGGGCTTGTGCAGTTAAAGGAGATCTGCACCTACAGACTCAAAAAACATGTTTATTTCATCATGGTTTGTTGTTTCCTACATTTTAACCGGACTCTGGAACTATTTAGAGATTTTAATATATTTTTATACGTAATTTCTGAGTCTGGCCACACGGGGTCTAGCATCTTGGAGTGATTTGTCTTGTTTAGGCTGGCTCTAGATATCCCAGAATGCATTGTTTGTTTCCCAAAAATTGCATCATGCCTGCCACTTTTTCCCTAAAGCTCCCATCACTGCATTGATTTTACAAGCATTCACTGCTGTGTTGTAGTCACCTACTTTTTGTTAACATTTTATCCTTTTCAATCACAACTTCAAACACAAGCAGTGCAAATGCCACAGAACAGAACTGAAAAGTGCATGTTATAGCTGTTTCTTCTTAGAAATGCTAACTTGATTTATTTTGTGAAGCCTGAATTGTAGTTCTTCAAGGTATCTCCCCTCCCCCTTCACACCTACCTTCCCTAGCTATCAAAGTGCTAAAGGTAATTTGACCCATTATCTGCACGTGATTGTCATCTTACAGCAGGTGACCTGACTAATGTACTGTTTTCTTGTCACAGCCTTTTCTTCATTACAGTGGGACACTTTTTTTTGTTGTACTCCTCCTGTCAAATTTAGATCCAAGCTCCATAGCACTAGGAAAATCACTGCTTTGCAAACCATCAAACTCCCAATTTCTTTCCTTCCAATTTGGTTAAATGGCTAACAAATGATAGACTATAAACATGATATATTTCACAGACTTGCATAACATCAGTCGCATGCTTTGTTTAAGTGGTAATTTAAGAAGATTACGGTATCACATACTTCATGTGATCTTATGTAGTGTCTATTAATCGTGACAGACATCTTTTTCCTATTAAAAAGATGCAATTAATGTCTAAGCATGGTCATTGCAAATCTATGCTCTTTGCTCATGCAGCTGTTACTGTACTGTTTCCTGTACTTCCTCACTTTATTTTGCCACATATCGGTAGGGCTGTTTAGACAATTTTGAGATTATAGTTGACATTTTTTCTGGACTGCCATAGTTTCAGGAACGGCAAATTTTGTGTTCCAACCACAGTTAGAAGTCCACAATCACAATCCAAATCAAGTACATATACTACATCATAACAGTATCATGGTATACTCAGATTTTCGCCAGTTAGCATGCATTATCTTACTTCATATTTTGCTTTCATTCCACTACATCCCTTTACAAATATGTATGCAATCTGTCCATTTATCTCTATAAATATATACCCTTCACTAGTTAATAATCTTAAATATGCTTTTTCTGTTCCTTTCCCTTTTTATAATTCCTCAAAACCAATGTGGGCCCACATGAATGCTTCAATGTCAAGTATTAAAAAGACCAACATTAATTTAATTTCCCTCAACCAGAAACTTGATGCCACTGCATGGACTTACTATGGAAATGGTGACCGGCTTCCACTAAATGCCTTACTTAATCTATTTAACAGCCTCCAGTATGATGTAGACTGTACTGGTCATATATGCCTGTGTATTACACTGCTGTCAAAAATGGCCACTCTTAGACAGTTTATTGGCAGTGTCATAACAGCCCTGACATGCCCATAGACCACTACCTACAAATAGGCAGCTATTCCTGTGGCTCCCCCCCAACATGCTTATGCCAATTGCTTTCCATCAGGCTTAAGGTGTGGCACCTGTGAAGGACAACACCAGGTGTTCAAGACCCATTAAAGTGCACTTCTCCAGACAGCCATTAACTGTTTACTGAGTAACATTCTTAACTGAAGGCCAGTGTCACTTTACCATTCTCTCCTTATGAGACTATTAGAACTGTTTTACATGCCGTTTCCTGACCAGTCAAGTGACTTCTTTTGTCAGTAGAAATACATTACAATCCATGATCTGATCACAGGGTAATCTTTTAAGTTTTCTTTTCCTGCAGGACAGACAAGCGATATGCATCCACTGACACAGGAGACAACTGCTCTAATATGTGCGTCACACTGAAGTTACTCCGTACTTAGTAGAGACAAGTTAAAGTAATTGTGCATACAACTCTGTCATGTAACTGTAAACATTTTTGAAATACTGCACCAATAACATATTCGACTTTGACATTCTATGTAAGAAGCTGTTTATATTTTGAGGTGTTTAATAAAAAATATCATGACACACTGGTTGCTGTAGTTGCTTCTTTTTTATACCTATCAATCGATGTTTGTACCTGATTGCTTTAGAAACCATTAATGTGTGCATTTTGCAATAATCTTTCATTGTGTACTATTCTCCAGTTGTGAACTGTCACCTACAATTGATGGTAGGTTTTTCTACATGATCTTATACAGACTCTGTAAGTATGTTTAACTGCCGATCACATACATCAAGGAAATAATCAATATTGATCACAATCACCCATCTCAGAGTAGTCCTTCATTCCATCCTCACACATTGTACACCGGTGGTCAAATGGTCATGCTGCCATTTAAATCCTGTCTGTGAAAATAATTGCGAAGATGTTACCACACTACCATATAAAGCCAAAGCAATGCATTTTAATTCAAGCTTTCACACAAATGTTACTGGATGCTTCAGTCAATGATGCAGCATCACTGCAGTCCATCCCTTTGCCACATTTATTTCTGATTCTCTCACCTCACCTCTGATTACCCATTTATAGGGGAAGGTGGAGGCAAAGTTTGTTTCATTAGCAACACCTACCTTTGGGTAGATGATCAGTAGTAGGCAGCCATGCACTGTTGAAGTGGTTTGAGCACTACTGAGCTGGGGACATAGACATGTTCAGGACAGGCATGTTTTTCCCAACCAGGCAACTAGTATAGGCCCATAAACCACCTACTAGGAAGGGGTTAGGAAGGATATGCTGGGACCTTCAGAGGACCAGCATCTGGCTGTCTTCATACCAAGTGACTCTCACCTTATGGAGGAACAAACAAAATTATGAAGCCTCTGTATGAGAATAAATAGACTGTAGTGCTCTGTCCAGAGATGTTTGGCTCTGTTTGCAGTGATTTTAGCTTTACATGTCTCAGTCTGTTTGGCTTCATTTCTGACACATTAGCAAGCCATATAAAATCTAGTGTTTTCTTTAATAAAGTTAAATCTATCTCAGATAATCATCTTGTCTTTCCTGGTTTACATGCTTGTATTATGTGTGTTTTTGTCTCTTTATCTATGTGACAGAATGTAATTATTTGTTAGTGCTGTTAGCCTAGCATAATTTATAATGCATGGACTCATTCCCTTCTTACATTATACTTCTAAATTTGTACATTTCAAATTGCACATCATATTTTAGGCTGAAAGTGGGTGTCTGTTTCTTTTTTGAATTGGTTTTGTCTTCCTTTCATATTGTCATATATTTGATAAAGTCTTCCAATTAAGTTTTGTTGAGGACAATTGCATAATTATCTTCTCTTCTATTATGGCCTTGTGCTGTGTATGTCTGTGTGTGCTTCTGTGTCTGTCAAAGCTGGCATAAAATACTGATGGGCGTGGAACAGCCATGCACATTTTATTTATATGTACTTTTATTGCTTTACTGAGTCTACTCACTATGTTTTGAAATACACTGGCTTCCCATTTTCTTATTTTGCTTTGCTCATCTTCTTAAAATTATTTGAAAAGTTGATTAACTTTACTTTTTGGTTTATTATTTATTATTTATTTTATGTTGGTTCACTGGACAGGTATATTGATCAAATGACACTTTTCAGCCATGAGCCTGGTCATAGGTGGGAATTACAGGACAGCAGTTTTGAGAAACAAATACAATTTACAATATAAATACATCTGAAATAAATTTTATCAGATGAAAATGTAGAGATACCATGTCTTAATAAAATTCATCTAAGCAAAGAGCAATATGACAGTTTATAAAAAAACAACCAGTTACTTAGTTTAAAGATATTTATAATAATTATAAGATATACATTGAATTTGCATTTCATTTGTTAATTAGGAGTACTTAAGTGAATTTCTGAACTAGTTTAAGTATTTTAAAGGCTGGTGCTAGGGGAGTTTATCTTTTTTTTTTTTTTTTGCCTATCCTAACTGCGGATCATCCATCTCTCTCTCTCTCTCTCTCTCTCCCTCTCAACTAATTAGTTCCCAATCAGTGGGGTACAGGTCATCCAAGAGGGGACATCATTTAGGCAGAAGTCAGGGTGCTTTGATAGTGTTATACTTTGGGTCCCAATCCCTACTGCGCATGACTCATACTACCCTAGCATTCAGAATGCAATGGATGTGTCAGTGAGACTGTTTCACTCACGTCCATCTGTAATGTAACTCATCAAGACTGCTTTGTCCCCACTGAAACTAGTGGCCTGCTTGATCTCTATTCTGTATTGGGGATTCAGCTGTGGTGATGAATGTCCATATATGTGTCCTGCCCTCTCCACCACCAAAAAAAAAAAAATTGAGCCAAGAAAGCCATATCCCCTTGCTCTTCTCTTATACCAGTCCAACAGGTGCTCAAGTCACCTGTGTTGCAGTTAGGGCTTTACCCCTCTGTGTCGCTGGAGCTGGTGGTACTAGGAAGGTTTATCAAAGCAAAGGCATTGCATGAAATCAACACAGTGCTCTTTTAAGGAGCACTTGAAAGAGAAAATATTTGCAGAATTTGCTATGGTGGGGTGATTTAATTCTATTTGGCAAGAGAAAGTTTACTGAACATTCTTTTTGGGCAGCTGAAGGTCAGAGGAGTGCTAATCACAGTAGGAGCATTTGCACCAGTATTATATAGTAGAATGGTTGTGATTTATAGAAACAGAAGGTGAACAATAGGAGGGAAGGCGGTTAGAAAAAAGAACAGCTTGTAGGTCGTGGTGGATTAACATGAGTATTGATGGTGAGGAGTAAGTTATAATGATAAGTTCTATTGGGTTCCCTTCACATGATCGACATTTCAGAGTGTCGGCATTCATATGGCCGAGACCATATGATTGACATTCAAAATGTCGACCATGCGAAACCGGCATCTCCGTACACTGCGGAATGGAAAGATTTCAATCTTCTACACTGTAGTACGATCTCGGAGTTGGTATATTTAAGTTCTGGGGGGTGTGGGGGTGGAGACACCCCCAGAGGGGGTGCACAGAGTGAAGATAAGGTTTTTTTGTGTTTTTTATTTTTTCTTCTATGGTCGACATTTCAAATATCGACCATATAGTCTCGGCCATATGAATGTCGACATTTTGAAATGTTGACCATATGAAGTAGATCCGTTCTATTATATAACAGATTAATGAAGTGGAATATTTTGCTGACTGCCTTTTGTAGGACATTACAGATTGTTGAGTTTCTTAAGGTAAAAAGGGGGGGACAGAACATCTGCATTGTATCTCATCACTATAATTCATATACCTTTATGTTTTGAAGAAAACACATTCTTTTGAATTTTAAAACAATAAAATGCATAGTGTTTCTTTAACATTCTATTACTAAATAAAGCACTTACACTCATCAGCAATTCTTTAGTTTTTAACACTTTTATCAAATTATCACTTAAGACTTGGGCACACATGCATTAATATAAAAAGAAAACAAACCATATAAACATTTTTTTCTATACATACATTATCCATTACATACACATTTTCTTTCTTTATAACAACTGTTATTACATCCAACATTACATAAATTGCTCATTTCCAGCCTTTCCTCAAACCTCACTCCTCCATCTAAACATTATACTGCATGTGCTGTTCCTACAAATTTCATTTATTTCTATGTACCTTCCAGTCCTTTTATCCTATTTACAGTGTTTAGTACTTCAAATATGGTTGGTTTATATTTTGATTTCCATTTCGTAGTAATTGCTTGTTTTAGCAGACAATAGATATAAACGTAAAAAGGCCTTACTATATCTGGACAATTCAGATCCTGTGTCCCAGGTCAAAAAGAATCATTTCCTTAGTTACCGCTATTTGCTGCCCCAATATTTCTAATTGAGTACTCTGTAGGGAATATTTATATTCTGCTATCTCATTATACTTCCAAAAACGTTTTTCTAGTTATCTTTTTCTTCCCCATGACACCCCTAACATTTGCTCTTTACTTGAGGAAAACATATTTGAAGTCTGCTTGGGATATAAAAATACATAAGCAAACACTTCCGAGCAAAAGTCCTAAACCTTCTGGACTTTGTTGCATTCTTGGGAGCAGCACATATGTCCTCCCATTTTTCCCTTGTAGATAGCTTTTCTAGTGTCACTTCCCAATCTTTTTATCCCCCTCTCTGATCGATTCTTATACTTATCATGCAATATTTTCTATATCCTATTAATTATCCCCTTTTTAACAGCAGTTTTTTTTTCTGGATTCAATTAAAAACTTTACTAGATCAGGTCTCTCACTTAGGAATATACCTTTCTCTTTGTATATACTCTGATATCAATCCCTGATAGGGAAGGCAATCTCTAACCTGCTGGCCAAACATCTTCTTGACCTCATTCCAGTTTAGTACCTCTCTCTCTCTCTCTCTCTCTTGCTGTCTCTCTAGTTGTTTGATCAAAAATACCTTGGTTCCTTTGACAGTTTTCTTCAGTAAATTACAGACCTCTCTTGGATATTTTCTGCACCCCTACTTGCAGTCATCCCTGTTGGCAAAATCTCCTTTCTCCATTTCTGTGTTGGCTTAGTTCTTAGAATACTTTCTGTAACTTTATAAATAAATATTCTACATGGTTGTTACTATTTTCCTTAAGGATTTGCAACCAAAATCCAACTCTTTCCTTATTTCTTGCCCCCTCCCCCACACTTCACCATCACTCCTTGCCACTTTTAATTAAACCTTTTGATTGTGTTATGTATGTATATGAGCCTTAACTGTGTAACTCTATTAAGTAATCCTATTGGGGGAATCAACTTATTGACTTAACTCTTGCCCTCTTCCCCTTCCCAGGAAAAAAGTCCTTCAACTCTATATTAATTATTGTCCACAACTTCTCTGGTTGATAAAAATATGCTTGACCTGCATATAAAACTAAAAGGACTAAAAGCATTTTCACTACTTGTATCTTACTATCCATATCCATAAACAAGAGCTTCCAGTTTCTCAGCTTTTATTTTATCCTCTTTTTAGCCTCTTTCCACATATGCTTTAGCTGCCATAACAAAAGCCTTTTTAATTCATACTCCTAAATACTTCATCTTACTGTGTCTTCATGGTTGTCTTTTTGGCTTTTCCCGGTTAGGGGTCGCCACAGCGGAACTCCGGTTCGCTAATGATTGGCAGTAGATTTTTATGGTGCCAAGTTGCCAGCCCAATGACCAACCTTCAGCAAAGGCACGCCCATTCATGCATGTCTTTCGAAAGCCACTCGACCGCGGGGAGGACATGCAGACTCCACGCAGAAGGCACCCCAGCCGAGAATCGAACAGGAGAACCTCTTGCTGTGAGGCAGCAACGCTACTGCTGCACCACCACGGCTTAGCCTTACCGTGTCTTCATAAGTATGGATATTGCTGAACCAATTTTTGCTATAGCCTTTAACTTATCTTCATTAATTTTATATCCCAAAAAGACACAACACTGTCTCAACATGTTCCACAATACCAAGGTGTCCTTTTTCTGAATTTATCAAATACAAAATAATTTCATCTGCAAATAAAGACATATTTTCATAATTACCATACCAATTATAGCCTTAACTTTCTGATTCCCTTATTTATGCTAATGGCTTTAAATATAAAGCAAATAACAAAGGGGAAAGAGGACATCCCTGCTTGTTTCCTCAGTTCAGACACAGCTTATCAGAGAGAAACCCTTTTACTTTATTTCTTGCCTTCACATGACCTTCTAATTAACCGTATTATTGTATAAGGGAATACAAATGTATCCATTGTCCTACTCATAAAATCCCAGCTTACTCTTCTGAATGCTTTCTCTGCATCAGGACCCATAAACAACAGCAGTATTTTCTTGCTTTTTCCTCTGGATCATGTGTTCTATTAATGCTGTCAGGTGCTTGCTTCTCCTCCACAAAACCGCACTGATCCACATCTATCAATGTTGGAAACACATTTGCTATTCTTTTACCTAGTATAGAAATAAACACTTTATAGTCGTGGCTTAAATTTGAAATAGGTCTATATGAAGTTGGGTCTGGTTCTTCCAAGATGCTGATACTTCCTCTTTTAAAATATTATGAAATAAATCCTATATCTTTATTACTTTCTTCCTTCCTAAAGTCTAGACTTGCACTGAAATACCCTCTGTTCCTGAAAACTCCCCCCCCCCAGATTGATTATGCATCGCCATTTTTATCTCATTTCCTCCTATCCTTTCAGTTGTTGAGCCTCTAACCTTGGCATAATTAAGTATTTAATAAATATTTCCATTTGTTGTCTTTCCTGGTTTTCACATTTGCCTGATTTATACAAATGTTCATAAAATTCCCCAAATGTCTCTAATACCTCTATAGGATATTTGGCTATTTTTCTTGTCACAGGATTTCATCAGCAGTTTCTTTGTTGTCATGTATGGGATGCTTTACATCACCAAAATCACTAACACGTTTGTAAGATGAGATATTCAATAACCCCAGAGACATAACACCATTAAAATGAACAGCTACTGCAAATGGTACAGTCACCACTTTAAATACATATTTTTTGGTATAAAATCAGAAGCAGAGGCTAGCCAATTTAAAAATAGTGAAGTTCAGCTTATTTAGAGAGATGCATAACTTTATTTCTAACATACAGGTCTGCATTCCATTAAAGAACATGGGAACACATTCTGACCTCTGGCTACACAATGCATAATAAGATTCATGGAGTCTATATCACTTAATCAAAACTACTAATGATTGAATCCCTATTCATCAAACCCTTTTTGTTGAAACCACAAACCACTGAACGGACTTTTAAACAAAAATATTCCTAGGGCAAAGCAACAGTTGGCCACCATCTGGAATTTGCCCTTTCCCCCACTGTAGTGCTATCTCAGAGTTGGTATATTTAGTTAGGGGGATGTGGGGGCATACCCCCCCCCACCTGAGTAGGTTTTAAATGTTATGATTTTTTTTTGACGTTTGCTAGGTTGGCCTACCGTTGTTTTACTGTGGGGAAATTTTTATTTAAAAGTCCGTTCGATGGTTTCGACAAAAAGAGTTTGATGAATAGAGATTCAATCGTTAGTCATTTTGATTAAGTGATATAGACCCAGATTCATGCACTATTTGTTTTACTCATTTTCAGACTCTCCTTTCTGGTTTCAGCAGCACAAGCTAGTATCAGGTTGTACTAGACACTCTGAACCACTGACAGCATGGCAAATAAATCTTTACTAGAAACTGATATTCATATAGCACTGGCTTCAGGGAGTCCTGCATTTGGTTCATTACTGGATTAGCTTTGGACACACCACAGCTATTTAAGTTAATTTTAAATATCATGACAACATACTTTTAGAAGTATTTAAATCTTGTCAGCATTAGCATCATAGGGCATTTAAGAAACAAACCATTGTCTAAATTTCTGTTTTGATAAGATGCCTGAAAATATTACTTAGTGATAATAATTATAAGATGAAGTTATCCAGCAAGAGATAACGGAACAAAAAATACAGATGTTCTGTGAAAGACCTACAGCACCGGCTCATCTGTGTATCTTCAAATGTCCAAAATGTCTTTGGAGTAAGATTTGATTCTAATTAACTTCAGTTTCTGCCTAATAGTCTTATTATATATAACGTTTTTCTTAAGTACTTGCTATTGATTCTTTAATGGTTCAATGATTTTAACATTGCTAAAATGCCATTTACAAGGAAAGGCAAAGAGTTTGCGACATCAGCTAGCTTTATTTTGATGGATGGATAATTTGCAGAGTATGAAAATGAAGAGAGTAGAAGTAGATGCAGATGTTAGATACCTGACCCAAGTCCAGTAACATTCACCTGTTCTTTTCTTCTGTGTATCCATAGTGATCTGACAAGTTAAATGCCTGATACTTAGTTTAGCGAGATTACTTATGAGAAGAATGATTGGGTAGCTCGAAAACTATGCTGATTTGATGCAACAAAGCATGGGTTTAGAGGTAATGGATGATTTCTTTCTCCTCTAAATGCCCTCCTATCATACCTTTTAAAATATTATTTTTCATTGCTTTAATAAAGTCATACAATACACTTTCAGGGAACTACGCACTGAAATATATTAAATGAGTGGCGTGCAAAATATCAGAGACTCAGAAACACTGTTCTGGGGTATCTTTCTTCCACATGGCTCTCGTTTCTGCCTGCAGATCAAGGTATTTTATAACTTTGTGTCTCTCTGTACGCAAGACACTGTAGTCACTAGGTGTGGCGATTTCAATGATCAATGCTACTTTTGTCTTCTTTTCTTGGACCACTATTTCCGGTTTTCGAGCATCTATCTTTTGGACTGTTGGTATTGGGTGATCCCATGTGATGTAAACCTTGGGACAACTCATGTTAAGACAAAATGACTGCATAGCAGTCTGTATACCAATGAGATTTATGATGCCCTGTACTTTGGACCAGGGGTACTTCATGGTGTACAGGTGCACATCATGACATGGCATATTGTGCCTCTACAAGGTGTATAATGCAGTGAGTACCAGTGCAGGGGTAGGGAAAGGCAAGGGGTAAGGCTGCTTGCCATGGCTGCATATGTAGCTTGACACATTAGTGTTAAAGATGCAGTATCATATACTCATATACTCTGTAGGTGGAACACTTTGCAGGGCACAGTCAGCATCAGCATCAGCATGTGATGGTGATATGCAGATATGAGGATGAGTGCACACACACACACACACACACCCTTTTGTGAATGTGTACTTATTCATGGGTCTGTAATGACATATGATGTCTATGGTAGATGAGATACAAAACACAATAAATGAAAAACCTAAATCTCAAAAAGCACCTTAAAACAGCAAACCAACAAAACTCTCTTTGATCATTGAACTCTAAATATAGGGTCTATATTATCCGATCGAAACACGGAAACCATGAACACCATTTGGGCGACACCAAATGGTCAAAAATGGAAAATGTTGCGCTCGTAAACAGAAATTGCCATAGGGAAATTCTTCCCTTCACTTCAGTGTAGTGCGATCTCAGAGTTGGAATATTTAAGTAGGGGGGATGTGGGGGGGCACAGCCCTCCACATGTGGGGGTGCAGGGGTGCTTGCCCCCCTGCATAAAACAGTTAGTTAGACATTTGGTTTTGTAGTTTTGTTTTTTCCAGATTCAATATTTCCGGTTTTCATTAATTTGGTGTCACTCAACATGCATTCGCTGTTTTCGTCTTTCGTTCTCATAATATAGACCTCTAAATATACTTCCTCAGAGGTTGCATAAACTTGAAGAAGATGAAAAATATATAAATAAATGAATAAATGAAAGAAACGTTAGCACTTTTCACTGAGTCCTGCAACATAAACATCACACTGCAGCATGAGAACATGATATTACAGTATTTAAATGAATATTCCAGCAGAATAGCCAGTGATTAACAGTATTGCTCCCATGCAAACATATTCATTTCTTTCCATGCTGTTGGCCATGCATGTTGTCTTAGCTGCTGGTATGATAGAGGAAGTTGAGCCTGGTGGGTGCCCATTGATGAGGAATGCTAATCAGAAACATTCCTTTTGGCAGTTACCTCTTTACCTTTGTGTATTTCCTGGCTCATATTTGCATTTCATAAATCTGTGAACAACTAAGTGTCCATTCATTCATCTCAAAGTGTGATAAACAGACTGTGATGAAAAGATAAATAGACAGACAGACCAACAGACATATACACACACACGGTACACTGATTGTATCTTTGCCCTGGAATCTCTAGTGGTAATCTTTAGGATTTACATCTGGGTGTCTGTGTATGCTGTTCACACACTGCTCCTGTGTCTAAGATAGTTTGCCTGCAGCACACAGCATGCACTCTGATTAGTGTGAGGAATTGTAGCACACTTTCAGTGCCCTGCTGGATATGCATCAGTTCTTGATTTTGTGTACTGCGACAGGGTAATTTACATATATACTTTCACCACATTCCTCTTCAATATACAGTACGTAGTCTTATGCCAGTCAGCCAACCACCTGATCTTATATTGCATAGTGACAGCCCACAGTCTTTTAGCATGACAGTTTTATACCATGTGTACTATATCTGTGAGTTAGACTAAGGACCAGTTGATAAGCACACCAAGAAGATTACGTTGAGTATGATGGACACTTTTGTGACCACTGCTGAATGTGAAAAACACTCTTTCTTATGAGACTGCTGTAAATGAAATTCCCTTTTTCAATGTATGCAGTGATAGTGGAGCTGATTATTAACTATGAGGGTACAAGATTGAAGCCCCTTGCATTGGAGGTATGGGCAACTTTTCCTCCACTTGAATATAGGATTTGAACTTCATATCAAATCCACCTTTTCAAATATGAATAGAATCTAAAATTCTCCAGTTTGTGATTTTGACACAGAAATGACCTATTATAACTAGAAAAAAGACCTGCATTCCTTAAAATACTGCCAGAATAATATATTTTGGTAGCAGATAAGAGCCCCTGTGTTTATTTAGCATTCTCTTTTCTCTTCCTACAGGATAAGCTGATGATTCTGTTTAACTGTTTATGTGACAACTTAATTGTGTTTCTTATATTCCATATAAGAATTGCTTTTATTTCTGGTCAAAACTTTTTTAAAATTCTGTTACTGTTTTTGATATTGCAAACCCTTCAGGAACATAACTCTCAACCCCTTAGTGCAAGAAATTTGGACAAAGCCTAAAATAATGGGTGACAAAGACCCAAAAGTAGAGATATATTTTAAATGTTGTCTTATAAAATTAGAAATCAAGTAGAATAACAGGATATGGGCCACGGTAGTGGTGCTGCGGTAATGTTGTCGCCTTACAGCAAGACGTTGTCGCATTCAACTCTCAGCTAGAGCGTCTTCTGTGTGGAGGCATGCGTGAATGGGCGTGCCTTCATTGAAGGTTGTGCATCAGGGCTGGTAACTCGGCACGTAGAAATCCACTACCAAACATTAACGGACCGGAGTTCCGCTGTGGCGACCCCTAACCGGGATAAGCCGAAAGACACAACAAGACACAACATGAAGCCAGAAACTCAAATGTGTGTCATTACTTAATGACTTCAGTCTTCAGTGATTTTCCAGAATACCACAAATTTTATGAGGAATGGACCAAAAATATGAGAGAAAAATCTGGCCATTCTGCGAAAATTTGGACAGTTGAAAGGTATGTACAGGAAGGCTGTTAAAAACATACAAAAACTTTTGAATGAAAAAAAAATATCCTTGAATCTCTCTTGATTTTTCCATTTTGTATTTTCAAATTGTACCCTCTTGTTTTCATGCATATCTTCTTTGAAAAAAAAAAATTGGAACCATTTGGATTTTGTGGATTCTGAAAGGTGCTTAAAAATTTTTAGCACATTTCCCTCTGCCTAATTTCTTCAAAACTGTAAATATCCATTTTGTCTGCCATTTCTTTATTCTGCTTTCTAGCACAGATCATTCACTATTTTTGTTAGCTTCTTCTGTATAGCCTATATCCTGGCAAATATTAGGTCCCCAGAACTGCACACAGTATGTCAGAGAAGGTCATACCACCTGTCCCTATAGAGGGATATGACTTCTTCTCTTCTACAGTTGATGCCTTTTTCTATACATACCAATATTCCACTTGCCTTCATTGTTACTTAGTTAAACTGCTTACCTACCTTCACCACTCTGGTGACATTCAGGGATAAAGCCCTGACTGCAGCCCAGCCAACCAAGGTTGCTTGGGCAACTGATGGAGCAGCAGGGAGGGTTGGATGGGTGTGACCATTCTATTGGTATGGGAGGTCACATGGTGTTATCCACATGTGATCCTTGGTAGAGGCCCATGACATAAGTGGTGGGTGTGGTCTAAAGAGGGGAAAGGGGTGGATTTTAGCTAAGCTGCTGCTGCAGCAGGGGTGGTTGATACTTCTTTACATTTTACATTGCATGCTCGCTCCCCGTACATACTGCAGATCACAGGAGAGGGGGACAACAGGAATAGTTCATACAGGGGAAAAAAAACCCTGACTGAAGTTGTTGACTGCATGACCCCTTTGGATGCTCTTAGAATCCTCAGCAGACCCTGACCCAGATCAGAGATTGTTCAGGAGAGGGAGGAGAGGCCAATAGACATGATGATGGATGGGGGCACTGAGGTATGCTGTAAAGTATGAAGCATGGGGAGCAAAAAAATGCTTACTTCCTTCAGATTATTTATACTGTTATTCCTAGGTGTGTTTCTACTCTTGTAATTGCTGCTGCTTCCCCTCTAGCTGTGCATTTATTTCACATGTATTTGCCACCCAGATACATTACTTTGGGCTGTTATATTGCATTTAAGCTACTTTTAAGTTAGGTCACTCCAGCAGTTTTGCCAAGACCCTCCCCAGGATTTAATAAAGCTTACATGGAGTGTAAGAATAGTGCAGCCGTTCCCACATGTTATATGGCCGCTGAGCGATCCAGTAAACAAGCCTGCCTGGGATGTGCATGAGCCTGGCAGCACTATTCCTGCATGAACACCACTGAATAATGCTAATAACCTCATTTGCTGGTGAAAACCATGAAAATGAGGTGAATTAGCAATTCAGTAAGCAGGCAGGTATCCGTGCGGGAATAGTGTGAGGTGCAGAAATGTATTTGGCTAGTAGCCGAATACATTTCTGCAAAAATCAAAACAGAGGGATGACAGCTCAAAGTAAAGCATGTATTATACCCCTTAGGCATGCCAATGGCCAAATATATGGCTTTTGGCATGGAAATGTGTTGCAAAGTTATAAAAATAAAAGTTTTTTTTTTGACCGATCGCAGCCGTTTAAGCATACGGCAGCGATGCTCAAACGGGATTGTGCCGAAAAAAAAAAATGTGAAAAGGCAATTTTAAGTGAAATCTGCATTTTGCCACTATAGTCTATGGCATGCAGAATCAAAATAATAACAGGTAACACTGGTTGCTAAGGAGGAAAGCTGTGGTGTAGTGGTGTAACCAGGGACTAAGGCAGTGGAATATGCAAATGATCAAATTTTACAGAATCACTAAACAGTAGTAGAATTGTTACCTCACAGCAAGAGGTTCTCCAATCCGATTCTTGGCTGGGCTTGGGAGTGCCTTCTGTGTGGAGTCTGCATGTCCTCCCCGCAGTTGGGTAGCGTTCAAAAGACATACGTGCATAAATGGGTGTGCCTTCGTTGAAGGTTGAGCGTTGAGCTGGCACCTCGGCGTTTCGTAAAAAAATCTACTGCCAATCATTAGCGGACCAGAGTTCCGCTGTGGCGACCCCTTACCGGGAAAAGCCGAAAGGCAAACAACAACTAAAGGAGGGACCATTCTCTGGCTGCACCTAACTGTGTAGGAGCTATAAGGCAGTAGTGTAAACAGAGAAGCAGCTGACATGAAAAAGGGCTGTGTCATGCTTGGTGTAAGCACACTGGAGCTCCACAGCTCCCAGTTGAGCTTAGTTAAGCACAGCTAAGCGAGGGAGGGGGTGTTTCAGGCTGTATTGACCTATCCCATGAAATGAAGCGCATGTTTTTGTCCAGGGGAGGGACATTTCTGCTTCAAAGTGTTTACTTTAGCTAAACAGGTTTGCACGGTGTGCACCAGTTCTAAAATAAACAAACAAAACAAAAAAAAAACTGAAATAGCAGGACTGTTTACATTTGGGCACCGGGTTTACGTGACGTGCCTCAGGGCTTAAAAGTGGAAGAAAAGGGAAGGGGAAAAAAGAAAAAAAAGGCAAATAGCAGAATAAAAGCAATCAAGTACTAATAAAATAGCAAGCAGGTGGAATGTATCATAGCCAGCCAATCATACAGACAGCATCTGCAGCACAACAGTAGAAACTGTGCAAACACCTTTCAGTCTGGTTTTCCCACAATCCTTGCACCATGGAGTAGTATGTTCTGGTAGTATATATATGGTATTGCTGCATGCGTGCAAGGAGAATGGGGTGGCCTACTGAGGTAGCAGCAGACAACTGACAACTATGTGAGACACCAGGAAATGTCTGCTCAATACCGGCTTCCCTACACTATGCAGTATTATCCAAGGTGATAAAATCCCACTGCAGTATATGTGGGGGGTGAACTAAAGGGGGGGTCATAGGTCACATGCATGGATGTCAATTTAAGGATCCCATACTCACCCCTCAGACTCACCCAGCAAGTCAGACATAGAAAACCATAAAGGAATGTCTGGCAAAGGCCCACAAATGGTGACAATGATGGAATACCCCCCCGCTCCACAGACTTACGCAATGATATCACAGCAGGCCTTCCAGTTGCAGTAAGGCTCTGAAGGGTAAGAAGTTTGAAACTCAAATGTATGCCATTACAATCTAACCTGTTGCCTCTAGTGATATGCCTCAATTCTCCAAGACAGGGCACAATACTATGCTTAATGGAATCAAAATGTAAAGCCAATATCAGCGCAGTATGTGCAAATATGTACCATTGACAGGTGTGCCCCCCCCCCACACCCATATTCCCATAGAATTTATTTATTTATTTATTTATTTCCAGTTTCATAACCGGAGAGGTCCACTGGGCCCAAGGGGCCTGTTTTCAGTGCAGGCCCAGGGAGAAAAGCTCCATGTTGCACACAATTAAAACTAGCATAGAATTTTACACTATACAATTATGCATGGAGTTGCACTTCCACGGTGGTGCAGCGGTAGTGTTGTTGCCTCACAGAAAGAGGTTCTCCCATTCGATTCTCGGCTTGGGTTGGGAGTGCCTTCTGTGTGGAGTCTGCATGTCCTCCCCGCGGTCGAGTGGGCATTCGAAAGACATGTGTTGAATGGGCGTGCCTTCGTTGAAGGCTGGGCATCGGGCTGGCAACTCAACACCATAAAAACTAACTGCCAATCATTAGCAGACCGGAGTTCTGCTGTGGTGACCCCTAGCCGGAAAAAGCCGAAAGACAAACAACAACAACAATTATGCATGGAGTTATACATTTTGGAAAACAAATGTAAAATTATATATTGAGATCTAACAACTGAAAAGGAGCAAAGGAGAGGATTAACAAGAATAACTTGAGCACGGTTCAAAACATATGTACAAAGTTAGATGACTAGAGCACAGTTCATAACATACACACATAGATGGAGAGCGATTTGCTTGTAGTTCATAGCATGCATACATTGTAGATTTAGAAAGGTAATTACAGTGCAGGGATGAGACAAAAGTGTCAGGATAGTCAGGAAAAAGTATTTTAGTATGAAAGCTTGAGCACCGTTCATAACATATGTACATGGTTAGAAAACCTGAGCACAGTTCACACATATATACATAGGTAGCCATTTGCATGTAGTTCATAGCATTTGTACATTATTGATTAGAGGCAAAAGTATTTTAGTAAGAAAAGCTTGAGCACCGTTCATAACATACGTACATAGTTAGACAACCTGAGCACAGTTCATATCATATATACATAGATAGAGAGCCATTTGCATGTAGTTCATAGCATTTGTACATTACTGATTAGAAATATATTTACAGTGTTAGTTAGCATGTGAGCATATAAGATTTAGGTGAGAGCAGAGAGGGGAAGTTGAGTGACAGAGAAAGAGGGGAAGGCTGTTTGGAGAAAGATTCTGGAGAAATCAAAGAGAATTGTCTGGGCAGTGGAGAAGGAAGCTGCTGTTTAGTGGTACAGAGGTGGGAACACTTTTAGGCTAGTTAGTATAATCCTTAGTACTGGGCTTATATGCAGGTAAAAGAGAGAAGGATAGGGAGACAGAGTGGGGATAGAAATGCAGTAACATGTAGGTTTGTAGGGTAATAGCAGCAGAGCACACATTGCCAGGGCTGTCGCAATCAACATGATAACTTGTTGCATGTCCACAATATGCAGGGATCAATGATCTATGTATATGCATGGGAAATACTGTCAGGATGTGGCCAGAACTTACTCCCGGCTGTTGTGGCTTAGTGGCCTAGGTACAGTACTGTGGTACACAGGGCCATGTTCCAAGAATCACAGTGCCAACTATTTTGCATATCAGCTACACCTATGGTGGGAGTTGTACACACTGTCCAGATGTCAATATCCATTACTGCTGGTAAACTGGACAGGTCATGGACAGGGGGCCACACATAAGAACAGTACACAGGTCAGAGTAACCTACACAGTGCCTACCATACCTTCCAACTGTACAGACCTTTTGCAGAATGTACAGAGGTTTGCATCATATTTGTGGTGTCTCTATCATGAAATAGTGGTCATGTGGCAAATCATTGGCAAACCACGAAAGTCATATGTAGTGGTGCAATGATGGACAACCTGCCAAATAGGTATGCTCAGAAGTGTGTAGTCTATAACCTTGTGTGTAATGTTATGGCATTTACCATGCTTACAACAGAATTACAAATACATAACAGCAGCCACTGTGGGCAAAGCCTGTAATCAGACTACAGAAGGATAAAGAGACACACAGAAGGGGGAGGGGAAACCACTGGCCAGACAAATGGAAAATGTGCACACCAGAGCACATTTTGCAGTAACATAGGTGCTCTGCAGTATATAGAGTCAGTAAGCATCACCTGCAAATACACAGCACACACCCACATAAGTGGAGGTCCACAACAAATCAAACCCCACGTAAAGGACAGCTCAGAGGCAAAAAGAACATGAGAAATCACAAACCTACACACCACAGACCACGCATACACCACACACCAGGGTCCTGCAAACACTAAGGCTTTACCATACACAACATATTACTCATAGAAGACTCCACTGTGAGACTCACACATGTGCCACACACCAGGCAGGATAAGGAGAAAGTCACGATTACTTGTTTGGCAGATGCCATAAACTACCATTTCACACATGCACTTAAGTCACGCCACAACAGGTACAGGTATCACACTAGCCTGGTCCATTGTGGTGTGAATGATGTCAGATGTACCTCACGGACTATAGAAAGACAGACATGATGCAATGTGTTGAATATGTGTCCCATGCAGGTATGTCCTTAGCCATAAGCAGCATCCTGCTGTCACTCAGAGTGATGGATCAATATGAACAGAAAGTGATTGTCAGCAACATCTGACTCACTTACCATTGTCACCCCAGGGGGATTCACTCCCTGGCAGCCTGGGAACATATGAGTGACCAAACGCACTGCCTTGCTACAGATGGCCTGCATCAGTCTCACATGGCCTACAGGCCTCTGGCAAAGGCCCATGCCTCACCCATAGTGCCGTTGTAGGGAATGTCATGGATCCATACTACCAACATAACAGTCAACAACATGCAAATGAAAGGTCATGCTAGTAGCATACCTCTCAACCTTGTAGAGCAAGAAATCAGGACAAAGCCATACATAATTGTGGGATAAAGGCCCAAATATAGGGACACTTTTGAAATAATGCTCTCATAATGTTAGAAAGGTGATAGAATAACAGAGGGTGTATGTAGTAGCATGGATGTCATGAAGGGTGTGAAGTTTGACACTCTAATGTGCGGTCATTATTCCCTGACTGCAACCCTGAGTGATTTGCAACAAACTTGCTAGAAAACCACAATGTTAATGGAAACTGGCCATATGTATGAGGCATGAATCTGGATAATCTGTGAAAATCTATACAGATGAGAGGTATGGCCACACCAGGATATGACCTTTCAGGTAAGAAGAATACTACACACCTAGGAGATCCCTAGCCAGTCTATCACCAAGGTGCTGGACCTTTTACACATCTTCGGCAGTCAGTTGGCTGTAACCACACCTTCCAACTGGCCAGATTGTGCAAGAATGTCAAGTCTTTGCCTCATAATATTGGTCTGCGCATCATCTATCTTGAATTTCTCTGGTAAATAACTGTGATGATCTGATGATATCTGTCAGTAGGTAATGACACAATACATTACAGTGTCAAACATTACATAAGTCAGAAAATGTTTGCTAAAACAAACCCTGTAACTCAAGCCACTCATATATTAATAAGAGCAATAGTGACAGTATCCCCCTATGTCTGGGCCATTGTTTCCCCATATTGGCAGCCTATCTCCAGATATCCTGCACAAACAGGTTGCAAGGTATGGCTGTAGCACTCAACACCTCGGACTGGAGTTACAACTATTCCTGGAATGGATTCCCACACTTACTACGGAAGGTCATACTGGGCATGCTCCTACACTTAGAGAAACAAGGCCCATATCTGAAACCGCAATGGACTATATATATCTGTATTGTGCAGATGTCTTTGCATACACACAGCTATGTACACCTAACTGTCTCCACACACACCCATCAGACAGGATTACCCACAGCCAGCTGTAGGTGGCCCGTATGTGGTATTTCTGCATCTGTTGTGTGTGATACACACACACACACACACACATATATATATATATATATATATATATATATATATATATATATATATGGGCAACATGAGACACACAGGGAGACACACACTCAGAGTGAGTCATACACAGGGATGCCCTGAATGGCAAAGAGTGATGTCCTGCTGCAGAGAGTTGGATACCAGTTGTAACCACTGGCATGTGTCAGCATGAAGATGAGATTTATTGTCTGATGGTACTGAGGTGAGGGTTGTAATATCACATCACCTCCTTTGTGTGTGTGTGTGTGTGTGTGTGTGTGCATATGTGTGCGTGCGCACATGCATGCGTGTGTGTGTGTGTGTGTGTGTGTGTGTGTGTGTGTGTGTGTGTGTGTGTGTCTGTGTCTGTAGGTCTCACTATTATGATGCCTTACCCACCCAATACACTTCCCATTGCCCTACTTTACAAGATCTGCTGATGTCATTCACCTTAGAAGTACCTTTGGACTGGCTTCAGACCTGTAAGCTCTATAGTGCATGTGATAACTGTGTAACACTATAATACAAATAACTAGATAGGTAGGGGATCTAATCACAGTCCTAGCATATGTAAGTGTGGTTTTGTGTGTGTGTGTGTGTGTGTGTGTGTGTGTGTGTGTGTGTGTGTGTATGTGTGTAGGGGGGTGTAGGAATACATGTTTTAGTCCTTTGCCACCCACTACACTTCCTGTTGCCCTGTTTCACAAGATCTGCTGATGTCATTCACCGTAGAAGCACCCTTCGACTGGCCTCAGCCCTATAAGTTCTGTGGTGCATGTGATAACTGCATAACACTATAGTACAAATAACTAGTTGGGTAGGGGTTCTAATCACAGTCCTGGCAAATGTAAAATGTGTGTGTGTGTGTGTGTGTGTGTGTGTGTGTGTGTGTGTGTGTGTGTGTGTGTGTGTGTAGGTTAAAGCTTTTGAGCCCTTTCACACCCAGTACACTTCCCATTGCCCTACTTTAGCAGTCCTGTTGATGTCAGTTACCTTAGAAGTACCTTAGCGCAGCCCTCAGCTCTATAAGCTCTGTGGCGTGTGATAACTGAATAATACTATAGTACAAATAACTAGTTAGGTAGGGGTTTAATCCTAGTTCTAGCAAATGTGTGTGTGTGTTTGTAAGTATGTATATCTGTAGGTTAAAGTATTTTGTGGCCTTTCTCACCCAGTACATTTCCCATTGCCATAGTTTACAAGGGATGGTGATGTTCCTCACCCTAGAAGTACCTTGGGACACCCTATACCCTATACACTCCATGGCACATGTGATAAATGCATAACATTGTAGTAGCAATAACTAGATAGGTAGGGGGTTCTAATCTCAATCCTAGCAAATGTGTGTGTGAATGCGAGAACAGTATCATGTGTGTGTGTGTGTGTGTGTGTGTGTGTGTGTGTGTGTGTGTGTGTGTGTGTGTGTGTGTGTGTGTGTGTGCATGTGTGTGTGTGAACCATATCCATTGGGGGCAGGTTTTGCAATTGTTTGTTCTGGTCCACCCAGTACACGTTCCAATGTCCACTTTACAAGGCTCACTGTTGTCATCAAGTGTAGAGGTAGCTGTAGACACTCTGCAGCCCTATAAGCTCTGTGCCATGTGAAATAACTATATAACAGTATGGAATAAATAAGATAGGTGGGGTTTCTAATCCTTTGATACCATTCCCCACTCAGGGATCATAGACAAACACAATCAGTTAGGTATCAACCCCCTGTATCACTAGGTGGGATGCAAACTGACTCACAGATCGAACCCATAGTGCAAAAGCAGCGGACTCCATATCAGACTGCCGACCTGTTACAAGTGGAGTACCACAGGGTCTGGTCCTGGCTCCCCTCGTGTTCGGTATCTACACCTCTGAAGTCCAGCCCAACACGAAGGGACTCTGGCTGACAATGTTTGCAGGTGACTGCAAGGTGGGTGCTATTATTTCCTCCCCAAGTGATGTTGACATCCTGCAGAAAGGCCTCACTGAGACCTATGACTGTTGTCAGAACCTTGGACTTAAGCTTAGTGCCAGAAATTGTGTTGCCATTCCCATGAATCACCACATCGATGGTAGTCCACTGAACACAGAAGTCATTATATGACAACTGGGAACACAGGTTGACAGCGACCTCTCAGTTGACCACCACAATGCCACTGTGGTCAGAAAGTCCTTCTATGTGGCACATCTCATTATTAAGAGTGTTGCATCCAGGAAGAAAGAGGTCATAGTCTCCCTCTACTCTTCCCTCGTTAGGCCAATCATTGAGTACAATGGCCCATTTGGCATGTAAAATCCAAAAAACAAAGACAAACCACACTGGCAACTGCTTTGTAAATTAGCGCTTTCGTTTACTGGCAAATTGTAAACTTCTTCAGATAAAACAGCCATCTTAGTACATTGCTTAAATAGTACAATATATTCTGATGTCATAAATTGCATAATTAATTAATTACTTAATTAAACAGCAAGTTTTAAAGAGAAAATGCCCATATAAGACCACAATTCTAAATATTTACTACATTATATTAGCAAATGTTATTAATAAAGAAGATATAAATCAATGTATACATATATAAGTAATATAAAAACATCGTAGTGGTAACTACCTACACAATGCTTTTAATTTCAACAAACTTTTTATTGAAATCATTTCATTCAGCCCTGGTGGTGAATTTGCATCAAGCTTGAGCTGCCATAGGATTTCTTTCTCTTCCAATTTAAGGCTAGATGGACCCCCCCGCCCAGTGTCATAGACACAATCAATGATGACAATTTGAAAATTATGACCGGGATTTTGTATAACATGTTTAGCCAAAGCATTACAAGAGTTCTGCTTATTAATGGCATAAATATGTTCATGCACCCGGTATTTGAAACATCTATCAGTTTTGCCCACGTAAAATGATGTACATAGGGCACATATTCCTTAATAAATAACTCCTTTAGAGTTACAGTTGAATTTGTTATTAATGTAAATCCTATGTTTCCGTATTAAAATGGAACTAACAGTCTTGATATATTTGCACCAGGAACAGAATTCACACTTATACATTCCACAATGTGGTTTATAAATGTATGTGCTTCCTTGTTCTAAAATCTCCTTCAAATTCAAACCCCGTCTATAGGTGAATTTTGGTTCCGGTGCAATAATTTTATTAATGTCAACATCATTAAGTAAAAAAGACCAGTTTTTCTTAAGAATATGTTTCAGACTTCCCACATCCTGAAAGAAGGTGATGATAAAATTAGAAAGTAAACTTTCAGGCTCAGTTCTTTTCTCTTCCTCGTGGATTCTAAATTTTATATATTTAGAACACAAATCCTTCCTCAAAGAGACATCCAGAAAAGAAATATTCTCATATCTGAATTCCCAAGTGAATCTTAGGAAGTTGGTCTTACTTCCAACAGATTTAATTAGAGACTCGGCTGAAGTTCTATCACCCCTCCATAGAATGAAAATATCATCCAAATATCTGGTATACCAGACTGCATTTTGAATGAAAACAGGGTCAGTAAATAAAAATTGGTTCTCCCAAAAGGCCATTACCACATTGGCAAAAGTAGCCCCACATGGTGAACCCATCGCAACACCAGATTTCTGCAAGTAAATCTTATTGTTAAAAAGGAAATAATTATTTTTCAACACCACATCCAACAAGTATATGATGTTTTCTATTTCCTGATGGTCCATTTGTTTATGAATTAAGAAGTCTCTAACCCAATCACATCCAATGTCATGAGGTATAGATGTATACAGGTCACAGACATCAATGGATAGGAAGTTATTGCTACTATCAAAAGGTATCCTATTAATGGCTTTCAAAAAAGCCCATGAATCTTTACAAACTTGATGTTCACTAGAATATTTAGGAAATCAACATATTCAAATTCCTTCCTTCATTTTTCGAGTTGCCACCCTTACCATCAAAAGAGGGGTATAGTGAAGGGGCAACTCGTACGGGCATCCAGAATGACCAGTTTGGATTCTGAATTTCATGAAGAATGTGAAATTTTGAAGGGGATGTTTAGTAAAAGAAATTACCCAGAGAATTTATTGAATGGGTTGATACAAGAAGTCACCAGGAAAAGATATAATGGTGATTTTTCCCCCCTTTTATTTATTAATAAACCAAATCCCAGTGTAGAATCTAATATAAATCAATATGCAGGGTTTGATTTGAGTATTTTAAGTGTAACCCATGAGGAAGAGAAAAGAACTGAGCCTGAAAGTTTACTTTCTAATTTTATCACCACCTTCTTTCAGGATGTGGGAAGTCTGAAACATATTCTTAAGAAAAACTGGTCTTTTTTACTTAATGATGTTGACATTAATAAAATTATTGCAACGGAACCAAAATTCACCTATAGACGGGGTTTGAATTTGAAGGAGATTTTAGAACAAGGAAGCACATACATTTATAAACCACATTGTGGAATGTATAAGTGTGAATGCTGTTCCTGGTGCAAATATATCAAGACTGTTAGTTCCATTTTAATACGGAAACATAGGATTTACATTAATAACAAATTCAACTGTAACTCTAAAGGAGTTATTTATTTAGGAATATGTGCCCTATGTACATCATTTTACGTGGGCAAAACTGATAGATGTTTCAAATACCGGGTGCATGAACATATTTATGCCATTAATAAGTAGAACTCTTGTAATGCTTTGGCTAGACATGTTATACAAAATCCCAGTAATAATTTTCAATTTGTCATCATTGATTGTGTCTATGACACTGGGCAGGGGGGGGGGTCCATCTAGCCTTAAATTGGAAGAGAAAGAAATCCTATGGCAGCTCAAGCTTGATGCAAATTCACCACCAGGGCTGAATGAAATGATTTCAATAAAAAGTTTGTTGAAATTAAAAGCATTGTGTAGGTAGTTACCACTATGATGTTTTTATATTACTTATATATGTATACATTGATTTATATCTTCTTTATTAATAACATTTGCTAATATAATGTAGTAAATATTTAGAATTGTGGTCTTATATGGGCATTTTCTCTTTAAAACTTGCTGTTTAATTAAGCAATTAATTAATTATGCAATTTATGACATCAGAATATATTGTACTATTTAAGCAATGTACTAAGATGGCTGTTTTATCTGAAGAAGTTTACAATTTGCCAGTAAACGAAAGCGCTAATTTACAAAGCAGTTGCCAGTGTGGTTTGTCTTTGTTTTTTGGATTTTATCAGTTTTTGAATTTTTCTTGTCCATTTGGCATGTACCTCACTAGATACCTGCAACACCTGGAGAGGCTGCAAAAGCACCTCACAAAGAGGATCCTTGACCTTAAACACTTGTCCTATATGGATAGATGACTCCAACTATTCTCTGTCTCATAGTGGCTAATTAGAGGCGATCTCTGCTTGACTTACAAAGCCATGTCTGACCCAGCTCTGCTAGGCATGCTGCATCTAAAGAAACCCAATCTGTCCACACCACATGCCCCAGAGACCTCAACCCCATAGCCACAATCAACAAAACATGCTGGAGGGATAGTTTCATTACCCAGATACTGGGCCATGCTATGGAATAGACTTCACATACATGTCAAGCAGAGCACCTCACTGGCCCTCTGCAAAAGAAATCTGGATGAGTGGATGGGGAATTGAAATCTCACCCTGGGGATCACTCCAGTGGCTATACTTGATAGACACACCAGGGAGTAATGTCAGGTGGCATGATGCCTGGGTAATCCTATGGGCTAGACTTGTAAAGGGTCCATGGCCATTTGCCTAGTACACACCTATTAACCTATGAACCTGTGGATCTCAGTACTGGCATGTGTGTGTGTGTGTCTGTGTGTGTGTGTGTGTGTGTGTGTGTGTGTGTGTGTGTGTGTGTGTGTGTGTGTATTAGTGTATATAAAAGTATTTTTGAGTGTGTAAACATGTAGTTGAAAGTAGTCTGAGGCCCTTCTCACTCAGTACACCTCCCATTGTCATACATTACAAGGGCTGGTGATGTTATTCACTTTACAGGTACCTTGGGACACTCTTCACCCTACAAGCCCCATGGTGTGTGTGGTACCTGCATAACACTATAGTACCAATAACTAGATAGGTAGGGTAGGGCAAATGTGAGTATGTGTGTGTGTGTGTGTGTGTCAGTGTTTATAAGTGTGTATGTTTTTAGGATACAGCATTTTGAGACCTCACTCTACCAGTACACTGCCCATTGCCATACTTTACAAGGGCTGGTGATGTTGTTCACCTTAGAAGAACCATGGGATACTCTTCACCCTATAAGCTCTGTGGCATGTGCAATAAATGCATAACACTATAATAGCAATAACTAGCTAGATAGGGGTTCTAATCTCAGTCCTGACAAGTGTACGTGTGTGTGTGTGTGTGTGTGTGTGTGTGTGTGTGTGTGTGTGTGTGTGTGTGTGAGAACTGTATCCTGTTTATGTGTTTGAGTGAGAACTATATCCATTGGGGGGGTGAGTTTTACATTTTTAGGCCGTGGTACTGCTAGTACTGCCCCAAGATCCACTTTACAAGGCTCGCTGTCTTCATCAACTGTAGAGGTATCTGTTGACATTCTTCAGCCCAATAAGCCCCGTACTGCATGCAGGAACTATTTTACAGTATAGAATGACTAACAAGATAGGCAGGGCTGCTAATCTCGGTCCTGGCAAATGTGTGTATGAGTGTATTAGTGTTTGTAAGTGTGTATAATGCTAGGTTAAAATATTTTGAGTACATTCTCACCCAGTACATCTCCCTGTGCCATCTTTACAAGGTGTGGTGATGTTGTTCACCTTAGAATTATCTTGAGACACTCTTCACACTGTACGTTTTGTGGCACATGTGATAAATGCATAACACTGTAGTAGCAATAACTAGATAGGTAGGGGTTCTAATCTCACTCCTGGCAAGTGTGTGTATGTATGTGTGTGAGAACAGTATCTTGTGTGTGTTTGAGTGAAAACTATAGCCATTGTGTGGCTGTGGTTTACAATTTTAGGCCATGGTACTCCCAGCACATGTTCCAAGGTCCACTTTATGAAACCCACTGTTCACATCTACTGTAGAGGTATCTGTGGACACTCTTCAGTCCTATAAGACCTGTGCTGCATGCAACAGCTATGTAACAGTATGGAATGAATAACATGATAGGCAGGGCTGCTAATGTCAGTACTGACAAATTGTGTGTGTGCATTGGTGTGTATAGCAGCATTTGTGAGTGTGTAGACTCATAGGTGACAGTATTATGAGTCCTTTCCAACCCAGTACACCCCCATTGCCATACCTCACAAGGGCACATGATGTTATTCACTTTACAGGTACTTTGGAACGCTCATCACACTATCAGTTCCATGCTACCTGTGATAACTGCATAGCACTGTACTACCACAAACTAGATGGGTAGGGGTTCCAAACCCAACACTGGCAACTGTGATCCTGTGTGTGTGTGTGTGTGTGTGTGTGTGTGTGTGTGTGTGTGTGTGACTGTGCATGTGGGAACAGTATTTTCTGTGTGTTTGTTCAATGCAATATCCACTGAGGGTATGGGTTTTACCAATCTGAGGTGTGTTCCACCCACTACACTTACCATTGTCCACTTTACAAGAGCTGCTGATGTCAACCACCATAGACTTACCTGTATACACCCCTCAGCCCTATAAGCTCTGTGGCACATGCAATAACTGTTACACAGACCTGGTAAATGTGTACATATACTGCTGTACCTTGACTATGTGTTACCACTCTGCCATACCCATTATTGGCAATGTCTACAGGGCCACATCCTGCTGACACACAGACACCTAGAACACAAACAGAATACAGCATGTGAGACTACATTCAGTCAGCGTTATTAACACCAATTATGCATCATGGCTGAAAAGGTACACACACACTGCAGTGTACCCATTGCAAATACCAGCTGACAGCACCTTACACAGCATTACATAGCTAAACTGTACTTAATTCACCCTGTATATTAGATGCATATTAGCATGTCTCTACATCAGTGGTATGGATGGCAGGGATGTGGCACAGGTATCATCATATGCACAGGGTGTTGTGTGGGTTTGCCAGAGGCCTAAGCTGGGTCATATGGTTGACATCATGTGTGTGTGTTTGGATGGATGTTCTGTGAATGGGCTGTGCAGGGTGTGTGTGTGTGTGTGTGTGTGTGTGTGTGTGTGTGTGTGTGTGTGTGTGTGTGTGTGTGTGTGTGTGTGTGTGTGTGTGTGTGCATGCCTCGGAGGTGACCTGGCTGTGATGGTGATGTGTGTGTGTTTGTATGCACACAGTCACGCCATGTGGCTGCCTTACACGGGGGTATGCTGCACAGCTGTGGACCATACATTGCAGGGTGTACAGTTCATCATCTCCAGCCACAGACACATGAACTGGTCCTGCCGGGGGTCTCACTGGCACCACCAGGCCAAGGCCAGATGAAGTACAACTCCCTGATTTATTTATTTATTTATTTATTTCAGTTTGATTACCGGGGAGGTCCACTGGGCTTTGGGGCCCGTTTTCAGTGGAGGCCCGGGGAGAAAAGCTCCACAAAAACAACAGTATTTATTACAAAAGAGTTAAGACAAAAAAATAATTTACAAAGATTAAACAGGATTTTAAGAACAGTCTACAGTAGTACAATCATTTACAATGATTAACAGGATTTTACGAACAGTCTACAATAGTAATGTCCGAATGGCAAGACATAGCAGACTATTAACAGATTTAGTTAGGTTTCAGCACAAAAGAAAAGTGAAGTAAAATATTCTGGGATGAAGAAAGCAGGAGATGATAACTTTAGTTGCACATGCAATTAGGAATATAGAAAAGAAGAGGAGAAAAAGATGATCAGCCTAGGGTTACTTAGTAACTAATTCATCTAGTAAAGATAATATATGAGTAGCTTATACAGCTAGTATTTTAGGAGAGGTGAAAGAGAGTTTAATTGAGAATGGGGGTTAGCCAGGAGAGAAGGAGGAGGATGATTTGATAGGTGTAGGTTGAAGAGTGCAGTTGCAAATTTTATTAAGCTAGAGGTGAGAATGAAGTAGGCCTTTGAAGTTATCTAGGTTGTTGCAGGATCTTAGAGAGGTGGGTAGGGCATTCAATATTTTAGCAAATGTGAAGGATAAAAGCATTTGGCCAGCTGGGCACTTAGGTTTTTGTACAGTGATCAGGTTTTGGTGAGAAGATCTAAGGGGTCTAGGGGGGTTATAGGGTAGAAGAATATTTGACAGAGCAGGACAGTTGGTTGGATGGAACAGTAGTTTATAGGCAATGGAGAGTTGGAGAAATTTAAGTTGATTAGGGAGTTCAAGCCAATTTAGAGAGTGGAGGGGGGAGCAGTGATGAGTGATAGACTTGGCATTGGTAGCAAATTTGGATATTTTATTGTAGCATTGTTCCAGTTTGGATGTGAGACTGGATGAAATATTAGTGAGCAGAGGAGCGCCATAAAGTAGAGAGGGAAGGAGGTAAGTAGAGGCAATGGTTAGCCTAGTGGAAGGAGACAGAAAGTGGTTATTTCTGTACAATAAGCCAAGTTTTATGTATGTTTTTTTGATGTTTAGCTGGATATGGTTATTGAATTTCAGCTGGTCATCAATTATGACACCGAGAAGTTTGGTGGAGGTTACTATTTCAATAGTGGAGTTGGAAAGGCTGGTAATACGAAAGGAGTGTTTGTCTAGTGGTGAGGATTTGGAGGGTGGAAAGAGGAGGATTTTAGTTTTGTTGGCATTAAGGGAGAGGTGATTTTGGAACATCCAGTTTTCAGTGGTAGAAAATGCAGTCTGGGTTAGAGCTTGGAGTTCTGTTTGGTTAGGGGCATGGCAGATAAGAGTGGAATCGTCAGCATATTGAACAATTGTGGTGTTGGGGATGGCTTTATGGAAGTCATTAATAAAGATGTTGAATAGTAATGGGCCAAGAATGGAACCTTGTGGTACTCCGGTAGGTGTAGGAAGGAAGGTAGAAGTAGCATGGCCCCATTTCATAGCTTGTTTGAGAGGTAGCTAGTGAACCAGGAAAGAGCATTTTGGCTAAGGTTGAGATTAGAGAGATGGTTTAGAAGGAGGGAGTGGGAGATGGTGTCAAAGGCTTTAGATAGATCTAGTAGAACAGATGAAACTAAATTACCAGAGTCACGGGCAGAGTTCACAGAATGAAGGAAAGAGAGAAGGGCAGTGGTGGTACTGTGTCAAGGGCGGAAGCCATGTTGGGTGGGGGAGAGCAATTGGTGTTCAGTAAGGAAAGGCAAGAGTTGCAGGTGTATACACTTTTCTAGGATTTTGGAAATAGAGGAGAGGATGGCAATGGGATGGAAATTAGAGATATTACAGTTCTTGCCACCTTTGTGTAGTGGAAGAATGAAAGCAGAACGCCAGAGTTTGGGTACATAGGATTCATACAGAGACCTGTTTATTAGGATGCTGATGGGTATAGCAATGGAGTCAGAAGCTATCTTTAGGAAGTAGGAAGGGATGTTATCAGGAGCATTTGAGCAAGGTTTGAGTTTATGACTGCTGTCTGCTGGATCCTTGTCCCTGACGGGACTGGCCAGGACTATGTGACCATGGCCTGCTGCATTGTGGTGTGGACAGCAACCCCCCTTTGGTAATGCTGTTGGCACTGCCAGGACTGGAATGTGAAAGTGCATGGCCCCATAGACCATCAACTGATCATGGTGCTGACCTACGTGCGTCTGGCTGCTGCCCATCTTCCACCACACACTCCAGCACAGACATTGCATGGTCAAGTAGTGCCCCGGTCTCACCCTACCATCTATTCATGACCTCAGCATTCTCACGTCTGGCCATAACAAGGTCATGTAGGTCACCATGGACACCAGAAATATGTGCATCCAAGACCCTGAGTATTTGTCACCATTTGTCTGGTGTTGCAGTCAGTACATGCCTGTGCCTCCATGATGGCCAAAAATTTCTGTCTGGTGACACCTGCTGTGGCACTTGTGACAGGGGCTGGATGGGCAGCAGTCCTCCTGTGAGGACCCCTGTCCATTCACCTGTGTGGGACCTCACCTGCACTCTGGCTATAGCAAGTGTCTACACTCACACTTGCCATTGTCACCACACTAGCCTGTTCCATACCATCAACCACCAACTGTCCATTATCTGTGGCTACTGGGAATGGGGAATATGTGAGCATCATGACTGTGTGTGGGGATGTTGTGGACAACAGTGGGATGCCAACCAATGGCACAGATTCTGCCCTGACAACCCCACCAGTGCCTCACTATGACTATCATCATTGTAAGAGTCCACAGAGACACTGACATCAGGTTCCATGCAGGAGGGACCACAAAACCCATCACCATCTATGAGGGGAAGACAACATATGTAAATTAATACCTGCAGTATAAGGTTGGCTGGTATACACACACACACACACACACACACACACACACACACACACACACACACACACACACACACACACACACACACACACACACACACACACACACACACACACACACACACACACACACACACGCTCTTGGGACAGTCTGGCACAGCTGAGACACCTATGGGCCCTTCAGGGCAGATCTTATGGTAGTTCTGCCTGCCACAAACCATCTCTATCATTGCTACTGTCCAGCCTACAACAAAGTCTGACAAATCCCACTGTGAGATGGGCCTAGTAGCAGAATGGTTATTGTGGGAAGACCAAGGCTATTGGAGTGAGCTATACAGTATCACCAAGTGCATATGTACGTACTTACACAGTTCAGACTCACAGGGATTCATTTCACACAACATTACAGGATAGTCTTCTATATATACAGGTCACATATAAACCACTAGGTGCATAGCCTCATAAGATGATGCCAGGCTATTGACCCTGATCCCCTCATAAGCATGGCCCAGACTTTCACCCATGCCCCTTCCAAGCCAGTACCTGTTTCCCCTGTCCATCTGGGACACATGGAGGATCCCAGGGATGTCTCATCTATTTCCCATGCAGTCGTCCAGCTTCCTCTTCCAGAAGGCTATACACGTACTCTGCTAGACATGGGGAAGGAGTGTATTTTACAGACAGTGTATTTTGTGGGACACCACACTATCCCACCAAGTACTATACATGTCACAGACCAAGTGAGGACCTTGCGTGCATGATGCATGAGTGTAATATGTCTTACAGATATACAGAAATGCCATCAATGCAGGTTTGGACATGGCCTTGTATGCCAGACACAGGTCACCTATGATCAGTCTGTACGAGACTGAGTACAAGGACAGGGCTTTCAGTCTACCTGTATAGGGTAAGTGTTGCAGACCCTGGAATTGCCTGGTCAGGAACATCTGTGGTCTCTGCAACTGCTGCATTCGCTTGGCAAGGTACTTTCCAAAGGAGCCATTGTACTTGGTAGTGCATCTGGTAAGGGTGGAGTACAGGAATGTTGTGGCCTTCTGGTTCCTGGATGACATACCCATACTTGTGAGGTGGGTCATGTAGATGGCCTTCCGTACAATGGTGCCCACATGGTGGGAAACTGTCAGGTTGCTACCAACCTCAGTGCACAAGTCACCTTACATCTGATTGCATGCTCAGTACATTATTATGGTCATACTTAGTGTGGATGACATCTGCCACAGCAGGGGGGATGATGCCTCTCCTGGCATTCAGTTTGTGGTAATGTTTCTTGCACCAGTCAGTAATTGGGTGAGTGCCTCTTGGGGGATGCTTACATCAGTAGGGGAATGTAAGACAGTGGCCAGCTTGCAAGCATCTGTACACCTGGTCAACCACAGACCACTACTTTTGTCCTGTACCTCAGATAAATATATCTCAAACAGTAGAGGCCCCCAGACTGATCCTTGGGGTACACCATTGTGGAAGAATCTACTACTAGAGGTGGGTTCTACTTCTTTGACTGAGTGAGTGTTATCATTGGGCCAGTTAACTACTCATCTGGTAACCTATAGGTTGGTGCCTAGCTGTGTAGGTGTATGTATCCTGTCTGCCTGGGGATTAGTGTGAGAGGATTGGGCTAGGTGAAGGTAGGCATTGTTCACCATCTTCCCCTTGTCCCTGTGTTTGTTGACTACTTCAGAGAGGTCAACAATGTTTAACAGACCTGATCTCCCTTTCACAATACCATGTTGTGTGGTCCCAATGTTGCCGAAGTCCCTGCTCATAATGTCCTTGATATTGGCTTCCATGGCCTTGCAGAGCAGGCTAGTTAGGCTGATGTGCATAATATTGACTGGGTAGGCAGATTGCTCCGCCTTTGTGTATAGGGATGACAGTGGATGTCCTCTGTGCAGATGGGATGACACTGGTGCTCAGGCTGTGGTTGACTACAGTGCAGAATGGATCTGAGAGCCCATGCCTGTGTTCATGTAGGATGCAGCTAGGGATGGTATCAGGCCTATGGAGACCTCTGTGTGTTGCCTTTTTGAGGGCATTATGGACCTGCTTCCTGATGATGAGGGGAGGGGAGCAGGTACTGTACATGCATATGTGTACCAATGGGTGACGGGGGGTGATGTTTGCACTTCACATGTCTGCAGCTGGTTGCCTATATCTATGCCATATGTGTATGTGGGGTTATTGACCACCACTGCAGAACAGATTTGTGTGTTACCACTGGAATTGCAGACACATGTGTGGAAGGCCTAGTGATTGGCCTTGGTGGATGTGTCCAATGTGCACTCAAAGACAGTCATAGGGTATATCACCTGTGACCTTATTTGCTTGTGCTGACCAAGGTAGCATTGATTCCAACGAGGCACCTGTTCCTTCTTGGCCCATCCAGCAATTGTTTCCACCTATTATGGTATTTGTGTATTGCTGCTGTCCACCACAGGTGTTTACTCTACCTTGAGGGAGATGATGTTATCCTGTCAGGTATTGCTGAGTCCATACAGCTATGTAGGTGCCCACATAGTATTGTGGTGCGGGCCTGGGCACAGCTGCTAGTTCCAACAAATGGAACATTGGCTGTACAGCTACATCTACTTCATCTGAGAGAAATTATAATAATTTGTGTACAGTTTATTCTGTTTGACACTGTTAAGGGGGGACAGGGGAGATGGTGACCTAAACAGTGATGGCTATGTGGTCAGATATTACCAAGGAAGATGGCACTGTAGGAGTGCTACAGTGGCTACTCATGTTGGTTAGGACCTGGTACAGGATATTTCCACCTGTCATAGGAGTGTTTCCCGACTGATCTATTGCATTGCCATTGACAAACCGAGGAATCTATGTGTGTTGATGTTCAGGTGGCACAGGTCATGCACACTATGGTTGGGTATTTGAAGTCACCCAAGAGCAGGGTAGATAATTGAATCCTGACAGATTACAGCAGGTCCAAAAACCAAAGAATGGAAAACAAAAGGCAGAGGATAAAGTAAATTCACTCTGTAAGCTTTTACTAAAAAAATACACGATAAACATGAAGCGCTTTTCGTCTTGTTGAATACAAAGACTTCTTCAGATGCAAGTAAAACCTATCTTAAAACATTTTAAATAGATAAATACATTGTCATGTGATCCCAACCCACCCAGTGAAATCCAATTAATGATCTATGCATGTTTTTACACTTAAAGACATCAGTCCTATTTTACACTTTAGTGCCATTGCTTCTTTCAACAATAAGGAATACATCCTACCCACCCCACTTATTGTACCATACAATGACTAGTACATTTCCTTTGAGCAACAATTACTATTAAGGACACAAAAGAAGTAGAAAAAATAAAAACAATACAAGGAAAATAAAATAACATTCTCATTCTAAGTGGAAAACAAGTAGTCTATGTTACAATAAGGAATCGTGCTGTTTACAATAAAACAACAAAGAACAACTTTAACTTGAAGTATGCACCAGTTAAGTGATGACCTTATCACTCCTAGCACTTGGTCACAACTCATATGTGGTTAATACTCCAGTCATCTGTGCAAAGTTTTAAGTTTTAAAATACTAGAAATCATACATGTTTCATTCAATCCTGGGAAATTGTATGTGTTCGTCAAAATCTGACAATATAACTCTCTTGCTTCTAATAGTAATGTACAAGGACCCCCTCTTGGGTCCTGGGGTATTTGGTCGATGACCATGTATCCAAAATTATGTGTGTTGTGTTCGTTTACATGTTTGGCTAGTGCGTTGCCCAGTTTACTTTTGCCTATGGCATACTGATGTTCATAAATGCATTCCTTGAACTTATGTTCAGTTTTGCCAATATAGTAAACTGGACAAATCTTGCATCTAGCCAAATAAATGATCATCCGAGAATTACAATCAAACCTGTAGTTGACTTTGTATCTGATGTTCCTTACAGAAAAATTGTTTGTTGTATCCACCACTTTACACTGTGAACACATGGCACGCCTAAACATACCTACATTTTTCAACCCTTCTCTCATTTTGTTTTCCAGTAAGCTTTTCAAATTTGATTCTTTACGGAAAACAACTCTAGGGTGCGGGCCTAAAATTTCACCAAGTGATGGATTGTTGTTTATTAACTCCCAGTTCTTCTTTACTCTACTAAAAAAAATGTGTTTCACATGAAAATGTTGTGACCATTCTCAAATGAAAGTTAGTTTTATTTGCTGTAGTAGGTGCAGCTGGTTCCCTAACCTCCATGTCGTTCTGTACCTCAGAAGAATTATCTGGTAACTGTAATAACGGTTGGTATAATCCTATGTCTCTTTTATGGGTGACTTCATGTATGAGGTCATCGACTAAGTTGTTTGGATATCCCCTACTTGTGAACATACTTTTCAGAAGTTGACATTCGACCCTAAAATCAGAAATCTCTGTGACCATCTTGGCTGCCCTTACCAGCTGACCTTTGACCACCGCACATTTTTGGTGAAAGGGCTGACTACTGGAAAAATGCAGAAAGGAGTTAAAATACGTCTCCTTTCTAAATAAGGTGGCTGTATAACCTTTTTTCTGTCTATCCTTTCTGAGCAGTACATCCAGGTACGATATTACATTATTGTCATATTGATGTGTGAATTTCAAAAACTCGGTTGTACTGTTGAAATATGACACATTTGTTTGGATGTAGTCATTTTCCCATTTCGCCATAACCAAGTTGGCGAAACTGCCGCCACAGGGGGACCCCATGGCAGCAGTTTCACCAACTTGGTTATGGCGAAATGGGAAAATGACTACATCCAAACAAATGTGGACATCAAACAACACATTCACTTTTATTGTAGATTTTTGGATGATATCTTCATCATAGTCAGAGGTGACCATGTTGCAGCCCACAGCCTTGTCTCATATTTCAACAGTACAACTGAGTTTTTGAAATTCACACATCAATATGACAATAATGCAATATCATACCTGGATGTACTGCTCAGAAAGGATAGACAGAAAAAAGGTTATACAGCCACCTTATTTAGAAAGGAGACATACTCTAACTCCTTTCTGCATTTTTCCAGTAGTCACCTCTTTCACCAAAAATGTGCAGTGGTCAAAGGTCAGCTGGTAAGGGCAGCCAAGATGGTCACAGAGATTTCCGATTTTAGGGTCAAATGTCAACGTCTGAAAAGTATGTTCACAAGTAGGGGATATCCAAACAACTTAGTCGATGACCTCATACATGAAGTCACCCATAAAAGAGACATAGGATTATACCAACCGTTATTACAGTTACCAGATAATTCTTCTGAGGTACAGAATGACATGGAGGTTAGGGAACCAGCTGCACCTACTACAACAAATAAAACTAACTTTCATTTGAGCCTGGTCACCACATTTTCATGTGAAACACACAGTTTTTTGAGTATAGTAAAGAAGATCTGGGAGTTAATAAACAACAATCCATCACTTGGTGAAATTTTAGGCCCAAGACTAGAGTTGTTTTCCATAAAGGATCAAATTTGAAAAGCTTTCTGGAAAACAAAATGAGAGAAGGGTCGAGAAATGTAGGTATGTTTAGGTATGACATGTGCTTACAGTGTAAAGTGGTGGATACAACAAACAATTTTACTGTAAGAAACATCAGATACAAAGTCAACTACAAGTTTGATTGTAATTCTCGGATGATCTTTTATTTGGCTACATGCAAAGTTTGTCCAGTTTACTATATTGGCAAAACTGAATGTAAGTTCAAGAAACGCATGTATGAACATCAGTATGCCACAGGCAAAAGTAAACTGGACAACGCACTAGCCAAACATGTAAACGAACACAACACACATAGTTTTGGATACATGGTCATCGACCAAATACCCCAGGACCCAAGAGGGGGTCCTTGTACATTACTATTAGAAGAAAGAGAGTTATATTGGCAGATTTTGATGAACGCATACAATTTCCCAGGATTGAATGAAACATGTATGATTTCTAGTATTTTAAAACTTAAAACTTTGCACAGATGACTGGAGTATTAACCACATATGAGTTGTGACCAAGTGTTGGGAGTGATAAGGTCATCACTTAACTGGCGCATACTTCAAGTTAAAGTTGTTATTGGTTGTTTTATTGTAAACAGCATGATTCCTTATTGTAACATAGACTACTTGTTTTCCACTTAGAATGAGAATGTTATTTTATTTTCCTTGTATAGTTTTTATTTTTTCTACTTCTTTTATGTCCTTGATAGTAATTGTTGCTCAAAGGGAATGTACTAGTCATTGTATGGTACAATAAGTGGGGTGGGTAGGATGTTTTCTTTATTGTTGAAAGAAGCAATGGCACTAAAGTGTAAAATAGGACTGATGTCTTTAAGTGTAAAACATGCATAGATCCTTAATTGGATTTCACTGGGTGGGTTGGGATCACATGACAATGTGTTCATCTATTTAAAATGTTTTAAGATAGGCTTTACTTGCATCTGAAGAAGCATTTGTATTCAACAAGATGAAAAGCACTTCATGTTTATCGTGTATTTTTTTAGTAAAAGCTTACAGAGTGAATTTACTTTGTCCTCTGCCTTTTGTTTGCCATTCTTTGGTTTTTGGACTTTTGAGAAATTTGTTTTGTTTGCCTATTTTCTTGGAGATTACAGCAGGTCTCAATAGGTGTGGTGGGCGTCCATAGTCATGGTTGGAGGCCTGTAGCTAGCTATGATTTCGATAGGTGTTTTGTCAACTAACTGCACTCGGGATGTCACCCGTGTGTTATACTGTTTGGCCAGCTTGAAGGTGTGTATGTGTATGCTAATGTTCAACACTCCACCTCCTGTGGCATTGCAGGCCTCCATTTGGGGTCTAAACGTATGATGGGATGAGTGACCTGGCAAGGTTGCTGTGCTCTCCACAGCTACAAAGCAGATGTCAGTGACTGCACAAATGTCAACATCCTACAGGATAAGGTACGCTTGCATTGACATGGGTTTCATAATAAGATACCTAGCTCCTGTTAGAGCAAGACATCTGCACAAAGGTATGCATCAGTGGTGGGCAAAGGCAAGTAAATAGTTTCACTTTATGAATCTAGCTGAAACATACTTAGTTGCCAGCAAAGACGGTGTCGCATTCACAGGTCTACTCTGCAAGATATGACATCTGACAATCAAATGTATGCTAATATGTTATGACTTCAGTCTTTAATGGGTTGCCAGTGATGTGCCAGACAATACACAACTGTCTGAGGCATTGACTAGAAATATGAGGCATACATGTGGTCAGTCTGCAAAACTCTGGACAGTTGTCAGGTATGGGCTCAGTATATAACATACAGTTCAACACACACTTCTGCGCCTATTGTGTAGTATGCACATACCCTATATACGTCTCTTGCATTTGTAAGACAAGCATATGTATCAGGGTAGCATTCACAGGTGACATATGAATAATTACAACATCCCAGGTAGCTGGCCTAGCAGTGAAACACTCAGTATTGGACAACAGACACTCCAGTAGTAGTCATACATGAGCTGACTTTTGCTGGGGTGACTCAGGGGTCGGGATGTGCTCCATGTCAATGCAGACAGGGCAAGCAGGAATGGCCATAGGTGGTGGAAAGCAGTATGTGAGTCCGAAAGGTCTTGTTGCAGCCTAGTGTTTAATGTCCCATTTGACATCATTGCACCCCCCTTCTGCATTCGATTCCAAGTTTACATGATTGACATACCTGTTATAGTGCTGAAAAGTTTCCTCACAACAATGCAAATGGTTTGTGTAGTCACAGTCTGTCTTTGTGTAGATGGGTTGAGACCAGTGTTGCATAGGCAGCAGCTTGCCTTTTGTAGGTACTTGTCATGAGCAGGTGATGGCCTGTGCACCATTCGGTGTCTCCCACTTAATACTTGCATCCAGAGCAGCAGTGTTGTCTTTCCATTTGCCAATGCCATAGCAACACAGTGGTATAATTACATCCTTCATGTGGGCCTTACCCCTTTTCCTTTCCTGTGTGGAGGACATTATGGAGGTGTGGGGGCTACAGCTTCACAGACATTAAGTGGGAATACCTCTCAGGATAGGACATGTGGAGACAGCCCAACAACATGGGGAACAAAGCTTCAGAATTGGGAACAGACTGTAAGTCAGTAGTGCTGCTATACACATAGAGGGTTGCTAGATTACCAGGATTCATCTGGACATGCATTTTCTGCATGACTTGACGTATGACAGTAATATGTCTCTGACATATCTCTCAACTGTCCTGATGTCCACAGATTGCCCAGAGGTTTGCCTGTTATGTTTGGTCTGTTCCTCAGACAACGTCTGTTTTGTGGAATCAGTAGGATAATGTGAGGATTGTAGTCGGTAACTGTTGACATCCATTGGTGTTTCAGATATATCCTTCATGGATGTTATTTTACAACAAAGCCTGTGACACCAGCAACTGTTTCAATTTGTAACACCATTATGTGAGATATGTCCCTCTTTCCGGCCCCCTGTCATGCTTTGTCCAGATGTCTTGCAGTAAGAGGTTCAGAGGTATGTTATATCATTAATTAGTGACTGCACTCCAGGTATCATCTCATTGACTTAGCAGACTCTTGGAAGTGGTATGCAGCAGTAGCCATGAATATGGTCTCACCCCCTGGAGATTCTGTGGAAATCTGTACATATGAGAGTTATGTATGTCTAGCCATTGTGAACAGACTTCCAAGATTGTGTAGCAGTGTTGTGTGTAGATGTTTGTTGGGCTGAGTAGGGAGAGTAGCAGATGTGAATGTCATAGATCCTTTTTCTATCTGACTGTGCATGCTGTTACAGTTGCTGGTTGTCAATCAGGTGTGTATGTTTGTAGGGGCATACTGAGAAATATCCTGTAACACCTCAGGATTCCCAGTACGCTGTGAATTGGGCCAGTATATGTCAGTGTACTGTGTGACTGGCAATCAGGATATGTTTATCTAAACAGTTGTTCTACTCTAGAATTCATTTGGGGTACTGATATGTTGCTGTGAGCCAGTGTCTCTGGTGCAAATGGTTGTGTGTGGACATTTTTGCACCACTATCTGCTTTTCCCTATAGTTCCATCCCTGTAGTGCATGATATATTTGGATATACATGGGTAATTGCCCAGATCTGATTTGGGGTAGTGTTATGTTGGTCTTACTGTGGTTCAGAAGCTGCTGGGTGACATGGTTGGCAGTTGTCATGGGTTTTTCCATTCTGTTATTTGACTCCGGTCATACCTGTCCACTGTCCAGATTTCTAGACACTGTGCAGATGCTTGGTTCATATGTTTGGTCTGTTGCCTATAACAGTTGTGGGTTTCTGAGAAATCAGTGGGATGATGTGAGCATTGACATCAGTAAATAATGACATTCATTTGTGTTTCAAACCTGCAATATATCTGGAATTGTATATTAAAGCAAACCATGCCACTGTAGCAAACTTCTACGTGTATGACAGCCATATTTCAAAGATGTCACTATTGTTTGCCCTTTATCTCCCCACTTTGTCTGGCTTTTGCAGATGCCTTGCAGTAAGAGGTTGGTTATCTGTATATATATATATATATATATATATATATATATATATATATATATATATATATTGGTATCTATATATACATATATATGTATATAAGAGTACTACGAATATATAATTTCCCCTTATGTTAAATGACTGCTGTGCATGATATGTTTGTAAAAACATTACAAATTCCTACAGCTCAGATGGTGTAGCTGTATTGTAGGGGACTGGGTCCTGAGTTCCAGAATTTGAAGTGACGGCTTTTTTTCATTAATGTTAAATGACCGGAATGCATAATATGTTTGTAAAAGTATTACAGATTCCCATAGCTCAGATGGTGTAGTGGTACGTTGCTGTGATTGTAGTGCACAGTATCCTGGATTCAAAACTTAGCAGGGCTGATTATTTTGTTGCCGGGCAGAACAAGGGTTGATGGAGACAAGTGATTAAGGCACTTTTAAGCAGTTGTAAGCAGGTTTGCATGGCTTTGCGTGGAGCTAAGTGATGCTAACAGATGGCTTTGCTTAGCACCACTTACTCCCGCTTACACCCGCACTAATTTTCATTAGAAAAAAGAAAAAAGGGTGATAGGAAAGTGGTGAAATGGGGGCAAGCAGGTGGTAAAATATTAGGAAAAGCAGCTAGGGATGTGCAGTACTGGTGTAGGAAAGGACCATAGCTCTACATTTCTTTTGCAGCAAAAGCTGTGAATAATGTGTAGAATTTGGAATTTACAACCTTACACCCCACATGGAGGGATGTTGGTGACAGGGATTTGCAGAATAATCAGTGCGTTGATTGATTAGTTTCACTGTACATTGGGGAGAAATGTAGAGTTATATATGGGGCAATTTTTTTTTTGCGGGACAGATGTCCTTTTTTTTTTAAGGTGAGAGTGGGATGTTGGGGAAGGGCTGTAGGTATGTTTGTGGAGGTAGGTTGGTAGGATAGGTTGCATTTGCAAACAGACAAGACAACAGACAGATGCAGTATATGACACATGAGGGAGGTAAACACCTTTGACAGGGAGGGTGGTTGGGAATTCAAAGCCCATGAGCCCCCAAATGGATACAATGGGACTGAGGTCCCCACCCATGGGCAGTCACCACTGCACCTTCTTGGCCCCGAAGGTGGCTGTGATGGAGGCTGGACAGGAGGTGCAGCCTGCCCCTTGAGGTGCACCAGGTGGCTCTCAATCTGGTGCAGCTGCCCACCCAACTCTGCTTGAATTGCACTGCGCACTAAACCCAGGAACTGACTGCGGGTGATAGGCTCCTGTCCATGCTCACTCCTGGGGGGGGGGTGGGCCCCGTCTCCTGAGGCAGTTCTACCCAAAGGTGGTGCAGGACCAACGGATGAGGAAGCCCTGGGTTGGGTCCCAAACATGCTGGGGCCCGGTGTCATAGCCAGATATGGTGGGACAGGTGGATCTGTCGAGATCTGCCTTCCCAAATGTGCTATGATGTTGAGGTTTTACAAAATATTTTGGATAGTCATGAACAACACATTTCAAGATTAGTTATAGCAGCATACATGGGTGTTCCAATTAACCCATAAAAGAGATTTGAAACAGTTACATAGCAAACAGAACACATGCATAAATGGAACAACAGTATGCATCGCAACAGAATGCCAGTAACATTGATGGCAACAGACCACCAACAATTTTATTTGAACAAGGTATGTTAACATGCAACCAATCAAATATATGAACAATAATAAAACACAAGTTCTAACATTAGGTTTGGAAAACAACATACCCATAGTATATGAATAATAATTATTGATGCAGATGAGGGCTGGGGGGGGGGAGAGACAAAAGTCCATTAACAACTGTTTATGCTTCTATTTTCTGCAACAGTACTGCTCAATACGTTATGGGTCTGCCCTCACTTTACATCTACCTATGGCCCATAGCTTCTGTAGCACAAACATACATATTAAACTGTCAGCCTGGAATGGTATGGGACAAACTACGACAACTCTGGGTAAATGACTAGAGGGGACTCATTACATGTCAGGGTTACATATCTGGCACAGGATGGTACCCTGAAGGGCTGTTATGTGACTGTGCTACTGGCATACTACAACTGGTTTACTAGGGTCTATATCATATGAGCAAATCACACAAGTTGAGAACGCTCATAATATCGAACTTACTGGACCTCAAACTTTCTATTGTGGGGGGTGCAGCCCCCCATGCCGCTGTTAAATATATATTCCAGCTCTGACATCACACTACAGTGAGGAAAGGGCAATTATCCCATTCTTCACTGTACCACGATCTCAGGAAAACGCACTTCAAGGTCCGGTACTTTCAATATTATGAGCATTTGTAATTTGTGCAATTCGCTCATATGATATAGACCCAGTTTCCTATCTGTGTCCAGAGTTATTGGCAGTAGTGACCACTAGCCATGACAGCATGACACTTGAGAGACATGTATCAGAAAGTGTGCATGTTGTATGTACCTATCCTGCTGTGATTTGCAGGCATGTGGTGGGACAGTTGAACAGTTGTACACCGTTTATTAGTATACCCTTCATATAGCTACTACCAACATTTCCTTACCTGTTAAACCTGTGGAGAAAATATCTGTTAACACTACCTGACTGTTTTTACATAAATTCCTGATTCCTTGTGTGTAGATATGCACACATCTTAGTACCACTCCCTGGATTTGAACTATGTCTGGATGTGCAAAATAACAACTAAGCTATTTCTCATCACACTGAGCTACTGGGAAACTGCTGTTTCTTGTTTCACTGGTTTTTGCCTATTAGTCTTTTGGTTGAATTATTACAATCTAGAAAGTAAAGGTTAACACAGGGCATTTAGATCTTGTTTTACAGCTCCATGCTAAGTCTACAACAACATACCAGAGTAAACACAACAGTTTCTGTTATAGATGTTTATTTCAGATCAATATTAGTCAGACATACTTTATTTATTCAGTTAACACAGTAACAGTATACCTACTAGCACTACACAATGTACTCCTTCTTAGGTATTTGCACAATATATTGCAAAATAGCTTTTTACTCACCAGCCTGTCAGTGCAGCCTCAGCAGTCTGTTGGCATGGGGTTCAATGTTACTAGCCCTCTCTGCTTCAACTGCAGGGAAGAAAAACAAACACTATTTATCACATTCTCAGGCTAGAATTTAGTACACCTATATCTGTGATACTTACAAACTGCTGGAGCATGGCTGTCCCTGGCATCTTGGATCCACAGGTCCAAGAGTGCCCCCTTCCTTCGCTTTAGGTCAGCATAATGGTGCCAGACCTGCTAACCAGTTCAGTGGATGCCAGTAGCACTGGTGAGATCACAGGCAAGATGGTTCCAGGCCTCCACTTTATATTGTGAGCCCTGGTACTGGCCCTGCAGCAGTCTCTCATTATGGTTACTTATGAGGAGTCCAGTCATGACACTGGACTCCACGATGCCCCAGCACTGTGCCCTAAAGTGCGGACCCTCACCTATGCCAGCCATGGTTCCTGCACAGGTTGAACTATAACAGGTACTGGCTGTATTCCCACCTGTGTGGTTTAAATAAGGCCATATTCCCACCCTTTGATGACATTCATCGATTTTGAAAATGTTGAGCACAGCTTAGCGGTGTGCAAACCTGCTAAGCCAATTTTAGCAATGCTTAAAGGGGAAATTGTTGAGCACTGCATAACAGTGCACAAATCCACTTAGCCGAGTTGACTGTTGCTTAGCATTCACATCAAAGCATTGCTTAAACTGGCTAAGCATAGCTGAACACTGCTAATCATTGCTCACTTTTAATTTTTAGATAATTTAGTAAGTGTATATGATTTACTTTACATGACGTCCCTCTATGTGCTTTCTTTATATTACCAAGGGCTGTGACTATACTGTATGGGACACTTGTGTATACATGGGTGGTTTCACATGCTATATGGACTCACACTTCCATTTTAGACCAGCTACACTACCTTGGTTGACAAATATCACTTACTGCATCATTTACAAAAAAAATATTTAACACTGCTTTCCTATGTGAAAATAAAGTGCCTGTCTTGGTACTCGAACCATGAACACCTGCATACAAAGCCAGGATGCTAACCACTGCACTATCCCAGCATTAGGACTTTAGCTGTATATTTGTATATTTGTATTTATCTCCTCTGGGGTGTTTAAGCAATGCTGGGCAGAGGGCCATAATACACACAACTATGCTTAAACATACCTTAGTAGGGAAAAAATATTTTTAATTATTTATGGCCTTGTACAGCTTTGTTACTCTAGGAGGTTGACAGGTATGTGAGGCAGACATCTGGGCATTTTGCAGACACCTGTACAGTTGAGGGGCATGGCCGTACGGCACCTTCAGATGGCAGACATTTGTGTTTCAGGAGGTCCGTGCTAATGTTAACCTTTTATTCTATCAGCTTTCAGGTTTGTCAGTGCAATGTTTAAAATATGTCCCTATTTTTGTGGCTTTGTTCCCCCATTATTTATGGCTTTTTACTGCTTTATTGATCTGGGAGGGTGAGATGTATGCAAGTCAGGCATCTGGGCACTCTGCAGAAATCTGTACAGTTAACGGCTATGGCTGTATGGAACTTTTACAATGCAGGAGGGGGTGTGACAGAAACTATCACACATCCCCTGCATTGTTTCTTGCTCCCCTAGCTATTTCAGTGTCCATGGACACTGAAATGCTCATTTTAATTTCATTGCAGTGTCTGCAGACACTGACATGCTATTTGAAAGTGCCGCACTGTAGTATTTATTTTTAATTGGTTAGCGGCCATTCTAAGTTTGTTAAAATAGTGTATCAGTTAATCAGAAAAGGTATAAATAATTTATGGTTCTGTTGTTCTGGGAGACAGGACCCTCAATTCTTAGTCTCCCAAGTACACAACTTTCTTTGCAATAAAGGAGATTGTTATTCTTTGCTGAACTGTCTTGTTTGAAAATTCTTGGGTACCCTAACAGTTTGGTGTCTTGTCTACTCAGATTTCTGAGCCGTTTGTACACTGCTGCATCAGAAATTGTGACTTGATCCAAATGTGACTGGTTTTCTGTCAGGCAAGTTTCCGATGTATCAATACACAATTTCTTTCTACATCTCAGCAGAGTTTATGGTGTCTACAGTTAAGCTTTGCTAATAATTTCCACACTAGTTTTGGCTGCATGTGAGTAGGTAAATTGTATGCTTCTGGGAAACTGGATGTATGTGTGATCAATTACATTAATAGCATTAAGTCATTTCATTGTGTGCTAGTGGGGTCAAATTAATACACATAAGGAGAGTATCCTTCTTCAAAAGGACATAATATTCTTCTCAGGAGTGGAAGCGGGTTCTAATCAAAATAAAGAAAAAGGAACAGAGAAGATTCCTTCAATGGGAAAGAGAGTGAATTGTACTTATATCTGCATATCTATCTCTTTGGTATGAGAGAGGGTTTTTATAATGGGTGCCAGTAAAAGTGTTTTATAAGAGCCAAGGTATGGTACTCCAGGCAGGTATATGCTTAATATGGGTCTACTTTGTTTCGTTGAATCTTATTTCACTGAATTTCATTTCACCCTGACCACATCACTGAAAACTCAAATTACTGAAAACTCATTTCACTGAATCTCATTTTACTGAATTGAACTTAGTATAAATGGCACTGTGTAGCAGGGTCAATATTGAATGTTCAAACATTCAAAATTTTGAGTCTCATATGGTTGACACCATATGATCAGACTTTTGAATGTTCAAACGTTGTAACAGAGATCTCCATACAGCACAGAATGGGAAGATTTCCCTTTTCTGCACTGTAGTGTGATCTCGGAGTTGGTATATTTAAAGAGCGGTGTGTGTGTGTGGGGTGCAGGGGGCTTTCCCCCCTGCTTAGACCGTTCAGGTAGGTGTTTTCTGTAGTTTATTTGCTTTTCTCCCCAGGCAGGAAAACTTTTTTTTGGCCTCAATGGGATCATCCTAAACCAACAACTGCAAAATAAATAAAATAAATAAATAAATTATTAGATATTCAAACTTTTGAAAGTTCGATCATATGGTGTCGACCATATGACAGTCGAAGTTTCAAACTTTCGAGTATCTAATATAGACCTGTGTAGAGTAATGTAAAGCAAGTAAAAGGTATACATCCTTTTCCCCAATGTAGTGCGATCCTGGAGTTAGTATATATATTTAGGGGGGTGTGGGGGCACAGCCCACCACATTAAGGGGCGTGGGGGGTGTAGTCCCCCCATCTTTCTTGTTTTATATTGCATTTTACCAAAACCTTCAAAACAATACATTTTAAACAATAGACATGCATAGTTAAAACACAAATGACTAACTCTCTCCAGAAGACAATATGTACTCTAAATAAGTGGGGGCTGCACCCCCAGTGTCAGGGGCTGTGCTGCCCATACACCCCTAACTATATATACTAACTCCAGGATCACACACTGCAGTGGGGGAAAGGGCATATACCTTTTACTTGCCTTACAGAATACTACACAGTGCCATATATATTAATTGCAGTTCAGTAAAATGAGATTCAATTAAATGAGTTTTTAGTTGTTTTTGTTTTCAGCAATGTGGCTGGGGTGAAATCAGTGGCGGCTGGTGACTTCAAATCAAAGGGGGGGGGCTGCAGGAGACAGCTGAATGGGTGGGGCCAATGGGAAGGGGTGCAGCCAACTAGAAAGTGGAGGAGCTATGCTCAAAACCACAAAAACTGGAACTTTAATTAAATACGCTGCCCTGGGTGCCAAACCATCATTATGAGAGTCCAATCAAGACAAAATGAAGTGTAGAAGAAAAAAAATATTTAAATGCATTGGCTGCATGACAGCTTACTTAATATCTAGATGGAAACAAAAATGTTGTGAGGCATGAAAAAATAAATTACTTTTTAAATGCATTACTGGGATGCCAGTCAATGTTAAGTATAAGAAAAACAAGCAGCACTCAACTCAAACCACTTCTCCTTGCACTGCAGTTCTAATTATAATTTATATTCAGCTTTATAAAAGTACCAGGTAACATGCTGAAATTAGCAATCTCTGTGATACCCCCACTTGTAAAAATGTTTCTTATCCAAAAAAGACTTGCTGCCTGACAACAACAATCTACTTGTTTCATGGGGAAAACATGATCAAAGTAAAAAATGAAAAGCAAACAAGAAACAAGCTCAAGATACATTGCTTAAAGGATTACTGCACAGGTTATGGACCACACATGATAGATTGGCATTTTGTTTAGTTTACGGGTAAAATCTGCAAAGATGACTGCAAGTCTCCAACAAAGGTAATACGCTTCTTAAAATACTGTAATCCTGTCCTTTATAACAAATACTGTCATATGCATTTCAATATCCAAGGCTTATACGTTATCTAGTTATGTAAGTATTCTCTGCATGGCAACAACAAAAAAGGCTTTCAATGTTGGTAATTATTTAACAGTATGCTTATTAAAGCTTACTTGCATTTTACAATCTCAGACAAGCTTACCTGATGGTCATGAAAGCATTGCTACTTAACAGAGAGCAACGGGCACTTTCTGAATAATAAGGAGCATAAATCAACAGTATAAAAATATGACAGAAAACCAGAACATTCTGCAAAATCAAGCAAGGACAGATGAAAAGCCACTGTAGTACATGTGTTTACCTTGGATGTGGGGATACTCTGCACACTTACACTGCATAACTGTTCCTTGCTTTGCTTGGACACATCTAGAATCACTGCATTGGGGGGGGTGCAACAAGTATGTCTGGCTGACTGTGATGGCCCTGACACATTTGTCATACCTCTTAATCTCAGAGCAAGAAATCTGGACAAAGCCATACATGGAAGTGGGACAAAGGCCCAAAAATAAGGACAATATTTAAATATTGCTCTTATAAACTTTCTAATACAACAGTAGGTCTTGCTTTAGTGTGAATTTTCGGAAGGGTATGAAATCTGAAACTCAAATGTCTGTTATTATTTTCTAACTTCAGTCTTTAATGATTTCCCACTAATTTGCCAGAAAACCACAATTTTATGAAAAATGGACCAAAAATGTGATGCAAGAATATAAAATAGCCACACAATACAGCTGGGAACCTGTCAAAGAAAGGACACTTTTTTAATATTAGTGCTGTTAACCTGAGCAGCTGACAAAATAAATAAATTTACATGCATTTCTGAAATAAAAGTAATCTATAACTCTGATTATTACAGTTATTTATTAACTGTAAACCCTCCATGTTTTCTTCCAAAATTGCCATTTTGCAGAGGGATTATTAGAGGGAGAGCAACATTTTGAGCCAAAATCGGGGACAGTTGAGAGGTTTGGATATGCCTAATTCTATAAAGTAATTCCTCTGCATGTACCTCTCAACCTGCTAATGCAGAAAATCTGGACAAGGCCAAATATATTGGGAGAACATACAAACAGTACTAAAAATTACTCGTGTATAAACTTAGTTGCTTCAGCATTCCTTTTTTCTGAAGGTTATGAAGTCTGAAACTCAATGTCTGTCATTATTTAGTGACTTAATTCCTAAATGATTTGCCAGAAAACCACACATTTTATGAGAAACAAACCAAAAACAAGAAGCAAACATCTATTCATTCTGTGGAAATCTGGACAGTTGAGAGGTATAGTTCAGGGGCTGTCTTTGAGTTTGCCACCCTTCCTCCTCACAAAATCATGGTCGAATGGAGCGTACCCCCTGCAGCCATTCCAATGTCCCATTAATTGGCTATTTCACCCTATTTATCATAAATACTGTAATGTGCATACTGCTTTACTTCTATGATGATTTGGATTTCATTTGAAAGTTTTATTTTGCATTTTACAGCACAAACACTAAGACATCTGCTAAACAATGCAATGCAGTCTTACAATGAAAATAAACTTAGCATTAAAACTTTTCTGTTCTTGAAACTCACATTCATTGAAATCCATATTCAAAGAAAATACATTTGACTAGTATAAAGATTAACTTTGGGCTGTTTTCAAATGATAGGCCCCTTGCACACAAAACATACATGCATTGTGTGATACACCTTCCTGATTGTATTAAATTATATTATTTGTTTAATACAGTACAGTTGTTAGAGGGTGTTTTAAATGGGTACCTGTCAAATCTTTGAACGCACAAAATTTCGAAAGTTACATGGTCGAGACCAAACGTTCGAAATTTTGAGTGCTCAAAGATAGACTTTCAATAGCACCGTATGGTGCAGATAGGGAGAATTTCCTGAAGTGCGGTCACGGAGTTGGTATATTTAAGTAGGGGAGGTGTGGGGGGGTGCAGTGGGGCTTGCCCCCCTGCCTATACTGTTAAAGTGTTTTTTTCTGTGTTTTCTTTTTTTTTTTACATTCGAACATCCAAATGTCGAACATTTGGTCTCGACCATGTAATGTTCGACATTTTCGATGTTCGAACATTTAAAATAGACCCTTTTAAATTTATTGTTTTGAACATTTTTCAACACTCAAAATTTCGAATGTTACATGGTTGAGACCAAACGTTCGAAATTTTGAGTGCTCAAAGATAGACTTTCAATACCACTGTATGGTGCAGATAGGGAGAATTTCCCTTTTCTGCACTGAAGTGCGGTCTCGGAGTTGGTATATTTAAGTAGGGGGGTGTGGGGGGGTGCAGTGGGGCTTGCCCCCCCTGCCTATACTGTTAAAGTGTTTTTTTCTGTGTTTTCTTTTTTTTTTTTTTACGTTCGAGCATCCAAATGTCGAACATTTGGTCTCGACCATGTAATGTTCGACATTTTGGATGTTCGAACATTTAAAATAGACCCTTTTAAATTTATTGTTTTGAACATTTTTCCAGTAAACAATGAAACAAAATGCATGCACCAATAATGACAAAACTGCCCAGTTGAGAACATTTCCATCATAAAAGTCTACTCAAACTTCTACAATCCACCAGTATCAGTAAATATGCACAATCTCTGCAGAAGTAAAAGTCATCTAAATAATTCCACATTAAAGAGACCTGTAACTAATGAAGAGGTTGCTGCTAGCAAACAACTGTATATATCTTCGCCAAAGAGGACATTCTCAGTACGCCAGCATCCACCTCCTGTGGGAGTAGAACCCACAGCCTTCTGCATCAAAAGCAAGTACACTACCTGTTGTGCTATTGACAATGCAAGTAGACTCAACATAAGCAGCACTAAACCTCTCTTCCTCTGCAGCTCTCATTTCTTGTAAAAATCTACTCGACACTCAACTGTATCTCTCAACTTTACAGCACGCGAAATCTGGGAAAAGCCAAAATTTATTGGGGGGGGGCAAAAGCCAAAAACCAGGGACACATTTTAAACATTGCTTGTATAATCTTGGAAAGTGGATAATATAAAATGCTGTGTTACCACCATACATTTCACTGCCAAGTCTTGAACCCAGGACTCTGTGCAAAACAGTCAAAGCAACATACCACTATGCCAAATCAGCTGTTTTATGAAAGAGAGGAATGCTGAAACTTAAATGGCTACCATTTAGTGAATTAAGTTATCACCATAGCTGTCAATCTCTTAGCACAAAACAACTGGACAAAGACAGTAATGGGGGAATACAGCCCTCAAACATATTCAGTGAATTCAGTTCTCACCATAGTTCTCAAGCTTAGCACAAAAAACCTGGATGAAGCCAATAATGGGGGAATACAGTCCCAAAAAGAGGGACACATTTAGACTATTCATCTTATAAACTTAGAAAATTGCTAGCCTAAAAGATTTTGTGTTACTATGTACTTCCTGAAGAGTATGAAGTCTGAAATTCAAATGCCTGTCAATTTTATTTAACATTTGTTAACCAGGAAAGTCTGACTTGGAACAAAAGGCAATTTTCAGCAGAGGCCCAGGGAAAAATACTGCAGACATATGTCTTTGTAACATGGGAGGACACCAGAGCAAACCCCCACACACACACACACACAGGGAGGAGATGCAGACTCCACACAAAAAGCACCCCAGCCAAGAATCAAACCAGAGAACCTCTTGCTGTACAGAAACAAAGCTACCACTGCACCATCAACTATTTAAGGAATTAAAAATTCAGAAACCACAGATTTTATGAGGAACAGAACAGAACAAAATATGAGGCAAAAAATCTGCAAAGGTTTCACAAATTGTGGTGGATAGGGAATTCAGACACTTGTTACCTGCACTGAGGGTACAGGGTTCAAGCCTGAGGTATTCTCTAACCACCACCAGCAGGTATCCTGAGTTCTTTCTATAGCCACCAGTGTAAATCAACTGGGGCATTACACACACACACCCTTTGCTTCATTCTGTACCTGCATTAATCCAAAGCTGTTCCATCCTGATGATAAAATAATCCAAAGCTGTTCCATTCTGAGTAGGTTCCTGTTTGCAAACATTCCAAAATTGCTGACCTTGCAGTCTGATCCCCTTCCAGTCTATGTAGTTAGCACTGCATAGACCTTTGGGGCATCAGCAGTCTGCTGCCTTCTTCCTGAATCAGGTAGAAGTCCGGATTCACTTTCCATGTGAGGTTAGGAGGATTTATCGGATTGTATTATTATGGTTCACAGATGGGGGGGCTGCAGTCTTGAGTCCGATATCATGAGCTGCCACTGGGTGAAATGAGATTCAATGAAAAAAATAGACCTGTTTAATATATATGGAAGAGACAGCTGTAGTTATTTGGTAAAATGGTCTGAGCTCACTAAAAATGTTAGCACTTTACAGTTTCAAGGAAAAGGTATGTTTGATAAGAAAATTTTTAGAAAAACTAAAAAATAATAACCAACAAAGAAAATCTGTTCCAAAAACATATGGTAACCAAAACTCATAAAAAACGCAATCAGTGTTTATATGAAATATTTAAAAAATTAATTAAGCACTTTCATCCCTAAGAATAAGATTTGATCAGAACTAAAGTAATAACATCAGTCTTCACATTTAAATCACAAATCAACCAATTGTTATATACCCTAAATTCAGACATTTTAGAAAACTTAAAAAATAAACTGAAACAGAAAGGCAATAAGATGCCAGCCTCTTGTTAGTCAGCTTTTAATGACTGACAAGAAGCCAAAAATAAGGGAAAGGAATTTGTAGTTAGAAATGTAAAATATAATTCAGCTAGATTAAAGTCACAGCTACAAGTGACTAATAGTATAGTAATTTCATTACAAAAGTGTGTGGATGAAAAATCCCATTCCTGTGGTATGTATATATTAAGAGAATTAGGAAAGTTATTAGTCACGTAGTTAGAATCACTGGATGATGACTGTCCTGAGTTACCTTCTGCACCCCATCCACCTCATAACCCTTCCATGTGTCAAGAGGCTCACCGTTCTCCCTCCTTGAGAAGGCAGGTTGAGGTTAATGCTTCAGAAACAACTACCACTTCCCTAGATATAGACTAATTCCCTTCTAGCACTTCTAACATTGCTCTGGGTCAGTTTATAATACTAGGGTTCACAGCGACACAGATCATCTACTGTAAGACCATCAAATGAAATGTTAATGCTAATAAAGGAAAACAAATGTATCATAAACACAAATACAGAGCCAATGCTAAGCTGATGGAAAAGTTAAACAGATAAAGCAAATTATTAACCGGTTTCTGATTATTATACATAGGGAGGAATATCAGTGGACACCTCCTGTCAAACAATATGCAGAGGAAAGAACAGATTCTGATTCTTCCACTGATTTTGATATACCTCCTACACAAATGCTCCCATTGAGAGAAGTGCCAAATCTAGCAACAGCTAGAGATAGTGATGCTAAACCTACACACAAGGACGGCTGTGGGTTTTAAAACCATTGCAGATTCTCTCCCTTTCATTTGAACACACCCAGCAAAATGTGCAAAAGTCATAGAAGGATAAGTATAACTGTAAAACCTCACTACTTATTGAAGATCTAAGAGCAGTATTAAAAGCCTTCACACCCCCTGATATTTTTAGAAAGATATGGAAAAAAAAATCAAACATAGGTAATCACATCCCAAAGCACACAGATGATGTATATCTAACTGCTAGAAATAAATTATTAAAAGCCATTACTATAGCATGATTCTCAACTCCTAACTGGGCAAGAATTAAATCTATTGTAGAGAATGAAAATCAATCTATTGATGCATATTTGTAAAGCATGAAAGCTGTGTTTGAGGCTTCGTTGGACATCTGGGGTCTAAAAAAGGTGCAGCAACCAGCGGGTTATCAGCAGCTTTTGCAGAGGGCTTATTATCACCCATACAAGAACACATTAAAAAGGTTTGCTTGAATTGACCAAGTTTGAGTATTCATGAAATTGTGAATGAAGTGCAATATGTAGAGGACAACACACTTAGGGAGAAAGGGAGCAAAAGAAAAAGTTGGTAGATATCCACCTCAAATGATTCCGTACTGACTCATGAGGGCAGAGAAGGGGAAGAAGAATTGCAAGTGAAGATGTAGATTCCAATTTTTGCAACAGCAAACCCTAGGACAATATCAGCAAAATTATTATCCCCCTGCTTCACCACAGTCACCGCAAGATGTATCATACGTTCATAGGTTCATAGGTGTGTAGTAGGCTAATGGCCCTGGGGCCTTTACAAGCCTAGCCATAGGATTACCCTGGCATTGTGCCACTTGACCTTAGTTTCCATTGCCTCTGTCGAATAGAGACACTGGAGTTATCCCCGGGGTAAATTTTCTATTTCCCATCCACTCATCAATATTTCTTTTGTAGAGGGTCAGTGAGGTGCTCTGCTGGACATGTATGGGAAGTCTATTCCAAGGCAATGGGAGTCTCTGGGTTATAAACCTGTCCCTCCAGTATGTTCTGTTGATTGTAGTAATGAGGTTGAGGTCTCTGGAGTGTGTGGTGTGGAGGGATTGGGATTTCTTTAGATGTAGCATTTCTAACAGAGCTGAGTCAGACATGGTTTTGTAAGTCAAGCAGAGATCGCCTCTAAGTAGGCGATATGAGACAGAGAATAGTTGGAGTTTTTTTAGTCTGTCCATATAGGACAAGTGTTTAAGGCCTAGGATCCTCTTTGTGAGGTACTTTTGTGGCCTCTCCAGTTGTTGCAGGTGTCTAGTGAGGTACATGCCAAATGGGGCATTGTACTCAATGACTGGCCTAATGAGGGAAGAGTAGAGGGAGGCAATGACCTCTTTCTTCCTGGATGCAAAACCTTTAGTAATGAGGTGTGCCACATAGTAATACTTTCTGACCACAATGGCAATGTGGCGATCAAAAGAGAGGTTGCTGTCAACCTGTGCTCCCAGATCTCTTATAACGCCTTCTGCGTTCAGTGGACTAGCATCAATGTGATAATTCATGGGAAGTGAGTTTTTCCAAAGGGGATAACACATTTTTTTGGCATTGAGTTAAGGCCATGGTTCTGACCCCAGTCGTTGGTCTCAGTGAGGCCATTCTGTAGGATATCAACATCACTTGGGAAGTTAATAATAGCTCCCAACTTGCAATCATCTACGAACTTTGTCAGCCAGAGTCCCTTCATGTTGGCCTGGACTTTAGAGAAGTAGATACCAAACAGGAGAGGACCCGGGACTGAACCCTGTGGGATGCCACTCGTGACTAGTCGGCAGTCTGACTTGGAGTCAGATACTTTCACACTGTGGGTTCTATCTGTGAGACAGTTTGCAACCCACCTAGTAATATAGGGGTTGATGCCTAGCTTAATGAGTTTTTCTATAACTCCTGAGTGAGGAATGGTATCAAAGGCCTTGGCCAGATCAAGGTAGGCTATATGAACCACCTTGCCTTCATCCACAGCTCTGGTGACTGACTCAAAGAAGTCAACCAAGTTGAGCAGGCATGATCTACCCTTCAGAAAACCAAACTGTGTGGGATCCAGAGTTTGGAGATTCCTTATATCCTTGTTTATTAGGTCTATGATGATGCATTCCATAGCTTTGCATATCACTCATCAGGCTAATGGGGCAATAGTTCCCAGGGTCTGTAGTCACACCTCCCTTGTGCAGAGGGATGACTGTAGCACTGCGCCATTTGGTAGGGGCAAAGCCTGAGGTGAGGCTGTGATTGAACAGGGAAATAGGTGAGGTGCCAGTTCACTCTGTAGTTCATGTAGAACACAGCCAGGGATATTGTCAGGTCCCATAGAAGCTGTATACTTCGCCTTGGACAATGCTGTTTTAACCTGTGCAGCAGTAATACTGGGTGCCTGGCAATCTACTGGTATTGTGATCAGTCCTTTGGGGGGGAGGGAGGGGTAAAGTTGGCACTGAACCTGTTGGCCAGTATATTGGCAATATCTGTTGGCTCAGTATAGGAGGTACCATTGTGCGGTAGCTCAGACCAAATCTGGGTATTGCCATGGAGATTCTTTACATAACTATAGAAGGCCTTGTGGTTGTCTTTACTGTTTGCTGCATTTTTTCATAGCTAGCTTCAGAGGATTTGATGGGGGTCTCAACTTTTTGTTGAGGCTGATAAGGGAGTTTTTCCAGTCTTGGGACTTCACCTTATTCCGCATCAGTTTCCTCCTTCTGTTGTAGAGTTTGTTTATGGCAGGGGACCACCAGATTGGCTTCCTTTTTTTGGAGGAGAGTGTCGGTTCTATTGGGTATGGCGAGATCCATGCATTTGTGTATGTGTTCATATAGTGCATTGCTGTATGACTCGGCAGTCATGCAAATATTCCCCAATTTGCATGGATGCTGTGAAGTTAGCCACCTCTGTTTTTAGGAGCCCAAAGGTTAGCTTTGGAAAAGGTTTTCATGGTGTTTACCTTTGCAGGGGTGAGGGGTGAGGGATGTGGATTTCCAAGGTGATTAGTTTGTGGTCAGATCTCACCAGGGAGGAGCTGACTATTGGTGTAGAGCAATGGTCGCCCATGTTAGTAATGACCAGGTCAAGGATGTTGCTACCTCTAGTGGGGGTAAGAACAAGCTGGTCCAGGGCATTAGAATTAATGAACTCCAGGAAACATTGGGCAAGTGCATTGGTGCATGAGAAGTTTTCCCAGTTAATGGAGGGGTAGTTGAAGTTGCCTAGTATGAGATTGTTAGGTTGGACCCTGATATTCTCCAGGGTGCTTAGGAACGTGGAGTGTGAGTCTTGCAACATGGTTGGAGACCAATAGCAGGCTACAACCTGAATCACTGTCTTACCCAGTGTTAGCTGCACCTGAAGTATCTCTAATGCGTTATGTTGGGCTACCAGTCTGGAGGTGTGTGCATCCTTTATGAATATAGAAACACCACCACCTTTGGAGCTTTGGTCCAAGTTCTGGGGCCGAAAGGTGTGGAAAGAGTTATAGCCTGGTAGTGTAGGGGTGCTTTCTGCTGCCTTGAACCAGGTCTCTGTTACAGCGAAAATGTTGATGTTCTCCATTTTAAGAAGTGCTTTGAGCAAGTGCATTTTGAGATTTAGACTTCTAGCATTGAGCAGCATAACCCTCAGATTGCATTTGTTTGTAGCTGTTGCGGTGATGATTTTGTCTTTGGAAAACTGCCTAAAAAAGGCACTATAGGGGTGGCAAGAGCCTTGGCCAGTATCCAGAAGCCCAGGTGTGACAGATGCAGGCCATCTCTGGCAAAGCATCTAGGTCTGTCAATCATGTCATCCCAGGCAGACAGATACTGGATCCCCCTTAGAGTGACTCCAGAAACTTAGCCAATTGTTAAAATAAGTCATTTTCTGCTTGTACTGTAGTATCATTCTGGATAATGGTAGGATGCTGTTCAGGGCTAAGGTCATACCTGCCTGGCTACATAATCCAAGAGCTCCTCCATGTCTCTTTTCATGTAGTCCAGGGAGGTACGTCTCAGGTCATTCACACCCACATGTATAATGACTGAGTCATATTTGTACCTGTTGTTGAGGGACCTGAGTGCATGCATTGTGTGGCAATCCTGACACCTGAGAGGCAGCTGACTGTTACTTTCTCCTTATTCAACCTAGTGACTGGGACATCAGTGTGCGTCACTATCGAGTCACCTATGACTAGTGTGTTGGGTATGCTGTTTTACCTTAGGGGCTTTCGTTGAGTGGCACACTGTTTAGCAGAGTTATGTGTCTCGTGGTTAGTGTTGTGTTGTGGTGATTGAGTGCATTTCTGCCTTGGAGTTCTCTGCTCTTTGGGTAGATTTTTATTGAGAGCCTCCAAGAAAGTGGGTGTGTGGTTTGTGTTATTATGTGAAGGCAGTGCTGGTGTGTGTTCTAGAGGGCTATGTGTTCCATATGGTATGGTGCAAGTGTTGACCTTCTCCTCTTGACCAGCTGTTCTGGTCCTGGCTGGAGAGTGTGTGGCTTCCAATTTGGATATATAAGTGCATCTCTCACAAGTCTGAGTGTTGGGAGGTAAGAGGAGAGAGTTGTCGGTGTACATGAGGCAGTTGCTACATTGCCTCAGGATGCCCAAGTTTGCCAGTTTAATAGGAGAAAGCACAGGGAACTGACATTTAGACATGCCTGGAGGGGTGGGTATTAATAATAAGTACTGGAACTGTTTCCTTGTAGAATGTTTAGCTGTGACAGCACTTTTGTGTGCTACAATAATTGCTACAAGAAGTCTGGTAAAGTGCTAGACTACTAAGCTAGTAAATGTGCAGGAGAGGAACGAAGAGAACTAGCAGATCTAAGGAGAAAATTGAAGAGCAGACTTTGGCACCACTCAGAAACTTACAAACTGACCTGGATACAGCAGATATGTATCTGGACTATACTAGTTACACGAAAGGTGGGAAATTAGTGCAAATGCAGGCTTTTAAACAAGAAAGTTGAAAGAGATGGAAAACTGCTCAAACGGCCAATAAACTACAATTTCTGGGCCAGAAACCACTCTTCTTGATGTAGATAGGCTATCTAATCCTTACCACTCCCACTGATAAGCTAGAATGCTTCCCTCCAACACAGAAAGGCCTCGGGAGCTCAGAAGCTTACAAACAGTCCTGGATACAGCAAATCTGTGTCTGGATGAAACTAGTTACAGGAAAGGTGGGAAATAGGTGCAAACATAGGCTTTTAAACCAGAAAGTTGAAAAAGATGGAAAAACTGCCCATACGGCCAATAAACTACAATGTCTGGTCCAGAAACCACTCTTGTGGTAGATAGGCTACCTAGTGCTTACCACTCTCACTGATAAGCTAGGAGGCTTCCCTCCAACACAGGCTTAGGGGGCTCAGAAGCTTACAAACAGTCCTGGGTACAGTAAATCTGTATCTGGACTAGACTAGTTACAGGAAAGGCAGGAAACAAGCTTAGAATTTTTTTTTTTGCAATTAAATTAAAAAGGGACTAAAAACAAGCGCATAAGGCAGTAAATTAGGATGCTGCTAACAAGCAGTAATAAGTGCAGAGTAAGAGCAACTGAACAGATAAGAGCACACAGAACAGCAAACTAAGACAGTTACAATAAGAACAGTTGAATAAAGTATAATTTTCTTTTTCGAGGGGGGAACAGAGCAGGATTAAGAGGCTACAGGGGTTGTCCTTCCCAAATGCTCTCTCTGTACACAGTAGATAAAGCTGAAGAGATGGGACTAGTAGGAGTGTCTGAAATCAAAATATGATCTCACTGTATTCAGTTGACTGAGCAAATAAGACGGGCCTAGAAGAGTGTCCAAACACAAATTTACAAGAGGGTCATGCAATTTCAAAGACACCAAGAATAACACCATAACAAGAACAGGGAGGGCAGGGAACCAACTGTACAGACACAGAGAGACCACAATATTCAATTCAATTAATATTCAGTGAAGAAAATCAATAAAATGCAGTACTGTATGAAAAAAGTGCAGATAAAAGTGTACTTAATTTAGCTTATATGTCCAGTTGAGTGCAGGTTAATCTTAGCCAGCCAACAGCTTAGATATGCTTGTTTTAATTGTGGTCAGACTGGGCACTGGTGAAATGAATGCCCATTGTCTGGACAGCAACTGAGTTCTCCAATTGTTCAAGTACCACACCAGACTGAAAAAAGCCCTCTTGTGTGGAATACCGTTTGGTAGCCACCAGCATGGCAACAAAACCATTAGGACAGCCATGAGCAGGAACCACAGTTATTTCCCATGGTAGAAATTGACCAGGGTGGTCCTTTTGTCAATATTACAGTGCAATATTCATCCATCCCATTCCTTGTTGATACAGGATCTAGTAGATCTATGATTACTTCAGCAAATACTGAACACATTTCACTTTCTGAACACACAGTTCGGAGTGTCGGTATGAATGGAGTTTATTTAGACTTTACAGAAACAAAACCTTTTCCTAATAAAATTTGTCTGCTAAAAAAACAGCATGCTTTAATTGTATGAAATTCTTCTCTTTAAATCTGTTAGATAGATATGTTTTGTGTAAATGGAGATGTACTGTTTACTGAACGAGAGATGGTGTATTTCTTAACATTTCCAATGTGCCCTTAAGATTATATTCAAATATCATTTGTACAGATGAAGATGCCCTTTTTGCTATTTTAACATCAGAACAACTGGTATAAAATGATGATTTGAGGGAATTAAAAACAGTCCCTCCTCAGCTCTGGAGTACCCATGAGAATGAAGTAGGGCTCATAAGAGATGCAGAACCTGTGCATATGAGAATGAAGTAGGGCTCATAAGAGATGCAGAACCTGTGCATATGAGAATGAAGTAGGGCTCATAAGAGATGCAGAACCTGTGCATATGAGAAAGAAGTAGGGCTCATAAGAGATGCAGAACCTGTGCATATGAGAATGAAGTAGGGCTCATAAGAGATGCAGAACCTGTGCATATGAGAATGAAGTAGGGCTCATAAGAGATGCAGAACCTGTGCATATGAGAATGAAGGAGGGCTCATAAGAGATGCAGAACCTGTGCATATGAGAATGAAGTGGGGCTCATAAGAGATGCAGAACCTGTGCATATGAGAATGAAGGAGGGCTCATAAGAGATGCAGAAGATGTGCATATGAGAATGAAGTAGGGCTCATAAGAGATGCAGAACCTGTGCATATGAGAATGAAGTAGGGCTCATAAGAGATGCAGAACCTGTGCATATAATTATTAAAACGTTGTGAGCACCTGCCTATGGTAGTTCAGCATCCTCTGTTTGTAGAAGTGGATAAAGGAATTGAACCTGTTATTTCTGCCTTATTATAGTGGGGTATCATTGTCCCAACCTGCAGTCCCATAGCTTTGAACAAGATTTATGTGCAGTGAATACAACAGTAGTACCAATATATCCAGTCTTCCCAAATCCTGCAACAGTACTGAGTTCTATGCTGTCTGATTCTACAATTTCTCATTGATAGATACTTTATCTGCTTTCTTTTCTATCTCTATACACCTAGATAGCTAATATCTGTTTGCATTTACATATAGGGTGCAACAGTAACCCTGGACAAGACTACCACAAAGCTATTTAGAATCTCCCACCCTTTTCTCTGGGGAAATGAAAAAAAAGACAGCTAGATAAGAATAAATCTCCTTGTGGTCTGCCCTAAATCATTATGTAGATGATTTGCTTCTAGAGTCAAAAAGCGTTGAATGACTGTAATCAGGATGCTATTTTTTTTTTACTCATTTAGCAGAATTTGACTCAGTTCATAGAAACAAACTGCAGATTTTGCCTTTGCATTTTGCTGTGATAAAAACTGTACCAAGCCCTACTACATTAAAACAGCTGTGAGCTTCCTTGGGACTAACAGGTTACTGTCGACAATGGAATTTTTAATTATGCAGAAATAGTGAAATCTCAATTAGAATTGTTAAAGAAAGATGCCCCTGAAGCTTTACCCTGGTAGGATTGTCATAAACAAGCTTTGGTACAACTGAAAATACTGCTTTTAAGTCATCCTGCACTTGGGTTGTCAGATTATTTTAAGAGATTTTTCTTGTTTTGTAGTGAAAGAAATAAAGAATAAATGGTATTATCAATACAGCATATGGTTTTAGACCTTTTGCTTATTTTAGGGCGAGTCTTGATCCTGTTGCTGAAGCCCTCCATCTCTGCCTTAGGTCTGTGGTCATGACTGCACACGTTGTAGAAATGTAGGCTGCTTTAACTCTCAGACACAAGACATATGTGTCAGCTCCATATTCTGTAGATGTATTGTTATTGAAGACTAAAACGTAATACTTATCTGCAGCCATACCTTTCAACTGTCCAGATTTTTGTCTCATATTTTGGTCTGTTTCTCTTAAAACTGCAGTTTTCAGGCAAATCATTGATGGCTGAAGTGAAAAAATAATGGCAGATATTTGAGTTTCAGACTTTATACCCCTCAGAAAATCATGTTAATTCAAAACCAGTTATTCTATCAACTTTCTAAGTTTGTAAGGGCAGTATTTAAAAATTATCCCTATTTTTGGGCCTTTGTCCCACCATTATTTATGGCTTTGTCCTTATTTCTTGCTTTAAGAGGTTGAGAGGTATGTCTGCCCCACAGTTGTCTAAATATAAATTACCTTTAATTAATAACCCTTCTTTTCACATTGTTCAATGTCCACCACTTAACCCTGCTTCTTTAATTCCTACATGGATGAAGGTGAACCTTATAATTGTGTAGTTGTTATTAGTACTATGCTTCTTCCTAGGGTAGATTTAAAAGACATTCCTTTGCAGAATCCATATCTAATCCATATCTGTTCTTTTTGTGGATGGCTCCTGTGTTTAAAGAGACAAAAGTGAACTCAAACAGCCTTTTCCGTTTGTACACATGACAGAATTTTGTTAATTGAGCAGTTACATTGAAATGTGTTTGCTCAAGTAGCCAAGCTTGTAGCTATTACTGAAGCCTGTAAGAGTAGCAAAGATCAGTCAGTAGCAGTTTTCACAGATTCTCATTATGTTTATGGAGTAGACCATGATTTAGTGACACTTTGGAAAGAGTAAGGTTATTTAACGTCACCAGGTACTGTTATTAAAAATGCTGCTTTTTTCATGATTTGTTAGATGCTTTATTATTAACAAGGGAATTTGCAGTGCTAAAGTATACCATACATAAAACAGGCAATTCCTTTGTTACTAAGGGTAATACTTCAGCAGATATGGTGGCAAGACAAGTTGCATTGTCTTATCCTGTTCGGGCTATATTTTTGCAGGAACTGAATGAAACTAACAACAATTTTTCTTTATAGGAGTCATTTATCCTTTCAGAATCAGACAGAGGACTCTGAAAGAATGAGGTGGATAAGCGATTGCTGCAGTCAGTCTCTGGACCTTTTATGGCATCACCTGGATGAATGCCTAGTCCCTCCAAATTTTCAAAAATCAAGCTTCTCCGTGGTTACCTACAAACTGGTATGATTGTTGTTATATAGGTTGTTATTCCAGCTATATGACATATAGTGGCTTTACCTGAAGGAAAGATTCATAATGCCCATCACTGGAGAGACACTAAATACAATCCAAACCCTGGGTATATCATAATACTGTTTAAAAGACTGCTTTTAAAGGGCTTGCTCAAATGTTTCTTGGTGATATGGTCATTTCTGGAGCAGGAATTATACCTACTTATGGAGTAGTGAAGTTGATATGGAAGCTTATAAAGTTACCCAAGCTTTTATAAATTTTGAGTAATTCCACCTCCAAGTCTATTGATTTGATTACTCAAGAACTGACTGCAGTGTGCAGTGTGGTGTTACAGAATCGCTTGGTACTTGATTTCACCCTTGCCTTTAAAAGGGGTATGGCCCCCTCATCAAAACATAGTGCTGCTCCTTTATTTCTGATAATACTGGTGCCTTTTATAGTCACCTAGAAATAATTCAGAAAATTGCTGAACTTAAACATGTTAAAGAAGCTGATAGTTCCCACTGTGCATGGTTAACTAATCTTTTCTTCTGATGGGAAGAATGCATTTTCAAGTTTTTCATACTTAACAGTTATTCTAATCTTATGTTGGGCCTTATTCACTTCATAGTAAAAGTTTGCCCTTTAAAGTTATTTAAATCCAGAAGAAATCTTACATTGCAAATGCATAAAGCTGAATCACTATCACTGATCACAAATTATAAGAATTATAATACAATTTGTGTCTTTCAGCTTTTCCAGGTTAGGGGTCGCCACAACGGAACTCCGGTCTGCTAATGATTGGTAGTGGATTTTTACGTACCGGGTTACCAGCCCTGATGCACAACCTTCAACGAAGGCACGCTCCATTCACGTATGCCTCCACACAGAAGACGCTCTAGCTGAGAATCGAACGGGACAACATCTTGCTATGAGGCGACAACGCTACCGCAGCACCACCACCGCAGTAAGAATTATAATACAATACATGATGAAAATAAAGTATTGCAAGATTTTAGTAAAATATATGATAATATGTACAAGAGATTGGGGGAATGTGAAAAATAAACGTAAAGACAGAGACTGTATAACTGAAGATTATTTACATCATAGATTGTATTTTTGTTCCATCAAGATGTAGGAATGTTTTTACTGCTAATAAAACTATATTTTTGAAACTACTGTATAAAAATTGTTCATGTCAGCAACAGAAGGAAACTGCATATGAAGAGTGTCTGATAGTAAGTGAAAAAATACAGCAGGCCAATGGAGTTGTAAAGAATCAAACCTTTTACCTTTTTATTACAGGAAGTTGATCATTAACAGTTAAAAGCCTTTATCCTCTGCTCTTACTGCCAGACTGATATGTTTGAGATGTGCACATTTAAATTACTGAACCTACATCAGAGCTCTGTGGTATACCAGACATGACATTTCTCATTGTTGACTGCATCCCTCTAATCATAATGCTGTATATTTTACCTTCCAGTGACACTACAGTCCAGTCCCTTAATCCCACAGCTAATTCTTGTAGATTGTTTCTAATTTCCACTGTGGTACAAAACCAAAGGCTTTACTGCAACCCAAAACAGACTATAAGCACGTGCACACCATTATTGAATGCCCTAGTACCACAGTCATAAAACTGAATTATATTTAATTGGGAACTCCTATTTTTTTCTTCTGTTATTTTTCTTCTGTGCCTGCTGACCATCAAATCCCAACTCAGTCAGACAGTCCTTATTTGATCCTCTGTTCTGGTGATTTCACTCAAAACCTAGACAAAACAAGAGTTTTTTGTGGGGACTGGAGGTGACCATCATTCTTGCAACCATGAGGGTGCTTTATGGTCTTGTCAGCACTCTAGTAATAAGAGCATTTTGAACAATCTAACCCTATCCCCTGAATGAGTAATGAGTGAATCACATCACTACAGTGGCTCACAATGACCATCTCCTGCAAGTACATACTTCTGCATATTTGCTTTGAAGGTTACACTAGCTTAGAGGCTGGGTGAGCCTAAGTATTGCTGCCTCTCTTCTAAGGGATGGCAGTACCTCTCAACTGTCCAGATTTTCACAGAACGTCCAGATTTTTGCCTTTTATTTTGATCTGTTCCTCATAAAAATGTCTGGTTTCTGGCAAATCATTGAGGTCTGAAGTCACTAAATAATAGTAAATAATGATAGTCACATGAGTTTCCAACTTTCTATCCTTCAGAAACTATATAATGGTGCAAAATCTGTCATTCTATCAGCTTTCTAAGTTTATAGGAGCAATTTAAAAATTGTTCTTATTTTGGGCCTTTGTCCTCCCATTATTTTTAGGTTTGTCTATTTTTCTTGCACTGAGATTTTGAGAGGTACTGTCACTAGCTCCACCCCTCCCTTTCAGTAGGCTGGGCACTCCAATCCTCCCTGCCTGAACCTTAAAGTACTCAAGGAGGTTGTCAAACTCAAGTTACATGGAAGGTAGGCAGGATTTTGTCCCTCTGTACCACCAGTACTGGCAACTCTTCTTTGCTACAAATGCATACTCATTGTCAGAACTTCTGAAGCATAGTTGGTTTATCTGGTGTCCTGTGCAGATCCTCAAACTGGCATCCCCCTCAAATCCAATTTGAAGAACAAAAAGAAAAAGCTTTTCTCAAAGTTCAAAAGGGAAAAGAAAAAAGGCTCTTCTATGCTTGCTGCAACTGTAACAAGCATCTTGCTACATTTACTATGGCACACACATTCAGTAAACTCTTCAGTGCTTCAGCTAAGCTGTAAATGCAGTATCAGAATTCCTAAATAAATTCATAATTGCTAGTCATGCATTCTTTTACAGACATATTCACATTTTTACCTGTTTCTTCTGTTGCCTTTTCCATAATACCTTGCTTAGACCCCAGCACCATCATGCATCAGCACTTGCTGACTGATTGCACCCCCCCCCCCCTTGACAGCTTACACCAGGGGCAGCCATTCCAATCTTGCCTCCCTAGTTAAGGGTCTGCTTAGATATTAATGTCTTATAAGGAAGAAACTGTTTTCTTTTAAGATGTTTCTCCATAACTATTCCTGATGCCAGTATTAAATGCATATCTGTAATTCCCTGGACTTTTCTTACTTTACCACTCCTCTTCAAACCTCCTGTGATGTTCGGCTATATCTCATCAGACTGACAACAATTAAATGACATCACTTACTATCCTGAGTTAGCAACCAAGGAGCTTCAGTCCTCATTACTGACTCCAATATGAGACTGTTACTTAAACAGAAGTAATATTTCACAATTTCCCCCTAAGAATACAACAGGAATATGCTCTATTTTCCTGGGACTGGACTATATACCACTGTCCACCCCAAATGTATTTTCTTATTGTACACTTCATAACAATGTGTCCCAGTTTAAGACCTCTGATACACTCATACCCAAAGTAAATTTAAATCTCACACATTCAAATACTTCTGGGAAAGCCTGATGCAGATTTCCAGCTGTGTCCCTTCCCCAAAATAATGCAGTAATGCTACCACCAATCAGAGTGTCATAATGCCTTTCTAAAGGGGTGTCCAATTATGAAAATTAAATATCAAAATAAATGATAGCCATAACCATAAGCAACCAGGCCTTTGAGGTGACCTGGGGAGTATCAAACGGGTAGAAGCACTCTCTAAAGTCTAAAGAGAAACTCTGATTTCCAGCCACAAAGTAAAGTAACAAAAACATTTAATAATAAGTAAAATGATTACAGGAATGTAAATCAATAGCTTTCAATAAACATCAGAACTCAATCACCGGAAATGTAAAATTAAACTGCAGTGTAGGAGTCCATTATTCTAGAAAAACTCTACCTTAATAACTAAGCTTTCTTTATATAACTAAAGAATACTGTCCCTGATCTAATCTAACACATAACAACAAGGCAAAAGGCAGGCTTACAGTTTTTGGTGAGTTCTCTTTCATGGGTGTCCACTGACTGCACAGCACTGTAACTGACTGTAATTCACCAACTGCTCAACACTTGCCAAACCTGCAGTCTCAACTGTCTTATTTTAAAAATAACAGTTAACTGTTTGAAAAAGTTATTTTTCTGTCAGTCAGCTGTTTAAATAATCACTTAGTAACCAGGAACATTCTAATGACATCACTCACTGTTCAGCTGATTCTCCACAGTACTTTAGAATGTCCCTCACACACATGTGCAATTAGAAATGTATCAAACACTGGAAGATTCTTTAAATATTCTGTTTACTGTTTATACAGGAAATACTCAACTTTTAAAATGTAGTTACATATTCACAATTAGACATGCTGGCATACAATACAAGTTAATCTGCGAATATACACAAATCTCCTGCCAGACATGCTAACACAGATGACAGTGTTTTCATTTCATTTTCTTCACACCTCCCATACTTTTTTTTCTCTGACAGCACTTTCGGGCAAGTTCTTTAGAAGCACTGTCAGAAGTGTAGGTAGTTACTTTCGCACCTGAGACTGTCCCACAATGTGACAACCCCCCTGAAAAATCTCCTCCCCTTGGATTTGAGGAGAAAAAAACTCTTATCTCTCTTTAAACTGTAGCAAACTGCTGCTTGCTAGATTTTATGCTGCACACATGCTGCAGTTTCAAGAAGAAGAAAAAATATATTTTTCTTTATTTTAAACTGTAGCAAACTACAGTCTATGCTACACAAGGAGTGCTACAGTCTTCAATTTTGACTACAAATGTAATACTGTCATTTTGCTAGCATAATCTGAAGAACAATTAGTGTATGCTTATCATGATTTATACCCAGGGTGGTTATTCCCCTTTGCCTCACACTGGCTATGCTGTACTGTGACCTCTGTGCCTCATTGTCTGTGAGAGGAAGCAGACAATTCTCTGCTTTTTCCATGTGGAGCCTAATATCCATCCACTGCTTTTCCACCAAGCTGTAAACTCTCAGAATAAGGCAATCTATCCTCCTTCTGTTTTGTGAACACTTGTAAAACAAAAATCCCCTCTATATTTACAGGTTCCACCAGGGAACATACATTTGGAACAAACATGTAACTGTTCTCTTCATCATCCTAGCCTATTCTCTCCCTGCCAGTACCTGAGATGTCTAAGCTGCTAATTTGACCTAACTTGCCTGGGATATGGTGGCTTTATCCCTCTGTACCATGGTGCTGGCTATCCCTTTGCTCTTTGTACTCCTTGATCTCCTTCACAAGAAATAAATCCCTTTCTTCCTCTTTTCTGCAGTATATTAACAAATGTTACTCATTCTTGGCTACCTCTGTCAATTTCCTTTCAATATGCAAACTTTGCTCCTCTCACCTCCTTTACTTACTTTCTGTAAGATTTTTGTACTATTGCCTTTCTGTCTGTCCACCTCTTCCCTTCCGCCTCTTTTATGCTTATCATTTAGCCACAATTGCCAGTTATAATTTCTTGTAAAGCCATATTCACTGTTTCCCTGTTTCTCCTGTTGCCTGTTCTGTAACACCTTGTTTGGTACTTTAAAGCATTCCATCCTTATACTATTACCATAATTTGTTCACTCCTTCGGGTCTATATTACAATATCAAACTCACAGGAGTTCGAACGTTGTAATATCGAACCATGAAGTTCGAAACCCAATAAATACGAAAACACAGAACAGTGATTTTTTTCCCCAGGGAAAAAAATTGCTGTTCTGTTACAAAAAAAAAAACACTTACACTTTAACCTTAAACTAAAGTGGGGCTTTGCCCCCACACCCCCCAATGTGGGGGGCTGTGCTCCCCACACCCTCCTACTTAAATATAACAACTCCGAGATCGCACCACAGTGGAGGAAATAGCAAAGCCCCAAAAATGGCCCACCGATTTTTTTCCCAGGGGAAAAAAATCGGTGTGTCATTGCTTCACTATTTTTGTATTTCAGACATTTGGGTTTGATATTACAACGTTCAGACTCCTGTGAGTTCGACGTTGTAATATAGACCCACTCCTTCAGTTTGCTTCTAATCTCCTAAGTCAGTAGTGACTCTATCTCCCTTGGACCATATAGTGCAGTCCTGTAAAATCCCACACTGAAGTCTTTGTTAGTTGTTTCTTAAATTATTAACACTTTCAATCACAAAATGACATGATCATTACAAGCTGATTAATAGTGCTTTAACCTTATCATCCCTGACCCCGCCAGTGTTAGTTAAGGCCACTTCTAGTGAGCAGAGTGCAGTGTGCTATGACTTCTAATCTAACCCTGCACCAACTGACTAAACCAATGATTGCTTACATTTTCAGTACCCCCCCCAACTCTTTCTTTTTATCTCTCTCTCTCTCTCTCTCTCTCTCTCTCTCCCTCCCTCTTCTTCTTCTCTCTGTCTCTTTCAGCTCTGGTACATGGAAGCTATCCTTTTGCTCCTGGAAGATTTGGATACCCTAGATGTATACATCTAGCCTTTCTCTCACCACAGTAGTCTGTCTTCTCCCTTACATCTTCCATCATGGATGTATTTGGTAACCTGTATACTGTTCACGTCACTGCCAGTAATTTCTATTCCTCCTTTTCAATAAATTCCTGAAGCCCTTACTTTATAATAGGACTCAGAATTGTAGCCTTTTTCATTTCCGGATAGTCATCCTCTCTTAACTTTCATTTAATATGTTCTAATATGTAGACAACTTCTCTTCTTGCAGCCTTCCCACCTGTTGTTGTATCTTTCGGCTTTTCCCGGTTAGGGGTCGCCACAGCAGAACTCCAGTCCGCTAATGATTGGCAGTAGATTTTTACATGCCGAGTTGCTGGCCCTGATGCACAGCCTTCAATGAAGGTACGCCCATTCACGCATGTCTCCACACAGAAGATGCTCTAGCTGAGAATCGAACGAGACATCTTACTGTGAGGGGACAATGCTACCGCAGCACCAACACCGCAGTAGCTTTCCCACCTGTTGTAATTTCTTAATAAATAATACCAGGCATTCCATGCTCTACCAGGCATTCCATGCTCCATATTCTGTTGCACTTACCCTTGTTTCTTTACCACCAGTAGTGTCAACATTTTCCAGCTACAGTGCTGCTTTTAACCCACCAGTAGCTTTCCTAATTATCTTGGATTGCTCTGCCGATTTTGTCATCACAAGTCTGAGTTTGTTTGTTTTCTCATTTCTATTGTATGGATGTAGCTCCTATCTAATGATTCTATCCATTGTCATGACTAGAAACATAATTTTCCAAAACATCTTTTTATACTGTCATTCCTTCAGGACTAATATAAATCCTTTCACTGACATACAGCTGTTCTTTTTGCCAAGCATCTTCCCATCCTCCTAAATGTTCTACCTCCACCTTCCTAGTCCACTGCCTAAGTCAGTTATTAAACTCAGATTTTTTCATTAAAGCTAGGTAATTGTACTTTATTGTACTTTTTTATTAAGTATTTCACAAACTGCTAAATGCAACATATAACCCAAAAAAATCAACAACTATAACATATCATCTTCTTCGCCACTCTCTTTAACCCCCCATGGTTATATTTTTTGTACCAAGTGAATGGAGAACAGATACAGTTTATTCTCCTGCATAATGAAAGACCTTCCACAAACCCAGGCAATTACAGACCCATAAGTTTGACCAGCCTCATATGCAAAGCCATGGAAATACTTATCATGGAACCAATCAATCATGGCATAGGCAGCTCACAAACACTGGACTTGTCTCAGTTTGGATTCGCCAAGTGCAGGTCATGCTTACTCAGCCTGTTGGATTTTTTGAAAAGGTCACCAAAACAATGGTTGAAGGCAAAATGCTACACAATGCATACCTCAACCTGGCCAAAGCTTTTGACACTTCAGACATAGTAGAGAAGCTAAATAAACTGGGGATAAGCCCCTGTGTTACCCTTTGGATTGCTAACTGTCTCACAGATAGGATACAAGAAATCAAAGCAGGGGAAGTTACCTCTACAAAGAGACCAGTCACCAGTGGAGTCCCCTAGGGTTCTGTGCTGGGAGCTCTCCTATTTGGCATATACTTTTCTGAAGTGAAAATCAGTACCAAAGGTCTCTGGCTGACTCAGTTTGCAGATGACTGCAAGCTAGGAGCAGTCATTGAATCCCCAAATGACTTGGACATCTTACAGGAAGTTTTTTTTTCCAAATAAAGAACTTGTGACAAAATCATGGACTGAAACTAAATGCCAAAAAAATGCATAACCGTTTGCTTTGGGAAGTCATCTACCCCAGGGAACTACCACATCAAAAATATGCCCCTAAGGGTTGACCCAGTTGTTCAGTATTTGGGAACTAATGTGGACAGAGCCAAAACCTTTGACCAACATGTGTCCATTGTTGTAAGGAAGTCCTTCTATAGTGCACTGCTTATAAACACAGGGATTTTATCTACATCTAGGGATGTCATTTTCCTCCTTTTAGCCCTCATTAGGCCAAACACTGAATATAATCCCACCTTTGGCATATATCTGTCCATGGACTGACTAAAACCCTGTCACTATACTCAGTATCCTACAGACTGCTAAGAGATGACATGTGATTGACATAAAAACCATCCCCTGATCCAGTATTGATAGAGTTACTGCACATCAACAAGTCAAATAGCATCAGAAATACTTGGTTAGGGATCTAAACCTCTTCTACAACATCAACAGAACAATTTAGAGGGACAGGTATATCTCACAGAGGACACCTCTGCTCTGGAACAGACTCCCCAGCCACATAAAACAAAGTTCATCCATGTACATATCCAAGCGCAACTTGGATCTATGGATGGGAAACCGAAAATATACCCCAGGACTGCCCCTGTACTGCTAATGGACAGAGGCAGCTCCTAAATATTTTATCCCATGTATGGGTCCCCTCAAATTTCCTATGGTATGATCCCAGTTATTCTCATTAGGGTTAATATATAATCATCAACTATGGAATGGGTAAGGCCAGTCTCTAACCAAAGGGGTAGGTTAATTCAAGCAAAGAAAGGGAAATTGGCTAGGAATCAAATGGCCAACAAGGGCAATTAGTCTAGGTCTTACCTATGAGCACATGAACCAGAATTCATATGTGCAGCTTCACAATCCAGGGTTCAAACACCTAGTGCTCCTGCTAGGTGTCAACCATGTTGGGAACCACAGAAGCCTCCCTACCTCTAGGATGGGTGAGCTGGCAACAACTGCTCATACACATCCTCACCGCCAGCCTTTATAGACTCCTGAGCTGCTATCTGAACTCCAGTAACCTGCGACATAGTCTAGGCTTTATCTGTGTATGCCATGGAGCTGGCAGTCCAGAGTTCAGTCTTGATTTCTTGTCACTTTCTGTTTTGTGTTTGTATGTCCTCCCCATGTTTGTGGGTTTTCTCTGGGTACTCCAGTTCTCTCCCTGCTTCCACAAACATTCTAGTTGACTGACTGCTATAAATTGTCCATACATATGTTGTATTTATCTCTTGTGGCCCAGGTCATGGTTGAAAATGGTTTGAGGAGGGCCAGTTCACTTAACTGGTTAACAAGAAAATAAAAATATGATGCTGAACATCTCCTAGTCTGCAGCCTGAAACAAATAAGACTTTAAACATGCAACATGCAACATGCAATATCAGATAGTTATTTTCCCACTGATTTGGATTTTTTTAATATCTTTCAGTAAGCAATTTACGTTTTACTTTTATATATATGTGTGTATATATATATATATATATATATATATATATATATATATATACACACACACACACACACACACACACACACACACACACACACACACACACACACACACACACACACACACACACACACACACACACACATATATATGCAACTACTATCAGTGATGTTTCAAGTGACCAGTGGCAGCTGGTGACTTCAAATCAAATGGGGGCTGCAGGAGACAGCAGAATGGGTGCGGCCAAGAGGAAGGGGTGTGACCAACTAGAAAAGGGTGGAGCTATGCTCAAAACCACAAAAACTGGAACTTTAATTAAATATGCTGCCCTGGGTGCAAAACTGTCATTATGAGAGTCCAATCAAGACAACATGAAGTGTAGAAGAAGAAAAAAGTATTTTAATGCATTGGCTACATGACAGCTTACTTAATATCTAGATGGTAACAAAAAGGTTGTGAGGCATGAAAAAAAAAATACTTTTTAAATACATTATTGGAATGCCAGTCAAAATCAAGTGTAAAAACAAGCAGCACTCAGCTCAAACCACTTCTCCTTGCACTGCAGTTCTAATTATAATTTATATTTGGCTTTATAAAAGTACCAAGTAACATTCTGAAAGTAGCCATCTCTGTGATATCCCCACTTGTAAAAATGTTTCTTATCCCAAAAAGACCTGCTGCCTGACAACTATCTACTTGTTTCATGGGGAAAACATGATCAAAGTAAAAAATGAATAGCAAACAAGAAACAAGCTCAAGATACATTGCTTAAAGGATTATTGCACAGGTTATGGACCACGCATGATAGATTGGCATTCTGTTTAGTTTATGGGTAAAGCTTGCAAAGATGACTGCAAGTCTCCAACAAATGTAATGAGCTTCTGAAAATACTGTAATCCTGTCCTTTATTACAAATACTGTCATATGCATTTCAATACGTAAGGCTTATACTGTATCTATTTATGTAAATATTCTCTGCATGGCAAAAATAAAAAGGCTTCAGTGTTGGTAATTCTTTAACAGCATGCTTATTAAAGCTTACTTGCATTTTACAATCTCAGACAATCTTACCTAATGTCCATTAAAGCATTGCTACTTAAACACAGGGCAACAGGCACTGCAACAACTTGCATTTTCTGTATAATAAGAAACATAAATCAACAGTATAAAATATGACAGAAAACCAGAACACTCTGCAAAATCAAGGACAGATGAAAAGCCACTGTAGTACTTGCATCTACCTTGGATGGGGGGATACTCTGCACACTTACACTGCATAACTGCTCCTTGCCTTGCTTGGACACATCCAGAGTCACTACATGGGGGAGTGGGGTGCAACAGGTATGTCACAATTTGAAATGTCTCTGGTTGACAGTAATGGCCCTGACACATTTGTCATACCTTTCAACTTCAGAGCAAGACATCTGGATAAAGCCATAAATAGAAGTGGTACAGAAGCCCAAAATAAGAACAGTTTTTAAATATTGCTCTTATAAACTGAGAAAGATAATAGAATAGTAGGTCATGCATTAGTATGAATTTTTTGAAGGGTATGAAATCTGAAACTCAAATGACTGTCATTATTTTCTAACTTCAGTCTTTAATGATTTGCCACTAATTTGCCAGAAAACCACAATTTTATGAAAAACAGACCAAAAATGTGATGCAAAAATATAAAACAGCCACACAATACAGATGGGAACCTGTCAAAGAAGGGACTTTTTTTAATATATTAGTACTAAGTTGATCAGCTGACAAAATAAGAGAATCTACATGCATTTCTGAAATAAAAGTAATCTATAATGCTTATCATTACAATTATTTATTAATTGTTGTAAACCCTCCAGGTTTTCTTCCAAAATTGCCATTTTGCTGAGGGATCAGTAGGGGGAGAGCTACATTTTGAGCCCAAATCAGGGACAGCTGAGAGGTTTGGATATACCTAATTCTATAAAGCAATTTATTTGCATGTACCTCTCAACCTCTTAATGCAGGAAATCTGGACAAGGCCAAATATATTGGGGGAACATACAAACAGTACTAAAGAATGCTCTTGTATAAACTTAGTTGATATAATAACAGGTCTTGCTTTAGCAATCATTTTTCTGAAGGGTATGAGGTCTGAAACTCAATACCTGTCATTATTTAGTGACTTCATTCCTAAATGATTTTCCAGAAAACCACAAATTTTATGATGAACAAACCAAACATAAGCAAACATCTATTCATTCTGTGAAAATCTGGACAGTTGAGAAGTATAGTTAAGCTGGGGCTGTTTTTGAGTTTACCACCCTTCCCCCCTCACAAAATCATGGTCGAATGGGGCCTCCCCCCTGCAGCCATTCCAGTGTCCCATTACTTGCCTATTTCACCCCATTTACCATAAATACTGTAATGTGCATATTGCTTTACTTGTACAATGATTTGGTTAATTTAAAAGTTTTAGTTTATATTTTACAGCACAAACACTGATAGACATCTGCTAACCAAAGCAATGCAGTCTCACAATGAAAATAGACAACATTAAAACTTCTCTGCCCTTGAAACTCACATTCATTGAAACAGCATTGAAACCCACATTCTAAGAAAATACATCTGGCCAGTGACAGGTAAAGATAAACTTTGTTCTGTTTTCAAATCATAGGCCTCTTGCATACAAAACATACATGTATTCTTTGATACACCTTCCCGATTGTATTAAATTATATTGTATAATACAGTACAGTTGTTAGAGGGCATTTTAAATTTATTGTTTTGAACATTTTTTCCAGTAAACAGTGAAACAAAAGGCATGCACCAACAATGACAAAACTGCCCAATTCAGAACATTTCCATCATAAAAGTCTACTCAAACTTCTACAATCCAGCAGTCATTTAAATAATTCCACATTAAAGAGATCTGCAACTAATGAAGAGGTTGCTGCTAGCAAACAACTTTATATTTCATTGTTTCATCTATAAATAAAGTGCCTGTTGCCCTTGATGAATACATTGCCTATGTTACACCAAAAATATGATAAGCTAGTAATATTGCAATAAGGACTGGATAGCAAACTAATAACAGGTTCATAGTTACTGGGTATATATGCCAAAGACAACATTTTCAGGACTGCAGCGTCCACCCCCTTTAAAAGTACAACACAGTACAGTATCAGCAAAGCATCTACATACTGTGGGAGTAGCACCCATTGCCTTCTGCATCAAAAACAAGTACACTACCTGTTGTGCTATTAACAAAGCAAACAGACACAGCATAAGCAGCACTAAACTTCTCTTCCCCTGAAGCTCTCAGCTCCTTGAAAAATCCACTCGACACTCAATTGTATCACAACTTTGCAGCACAAGAAATCTGGAAAAAGCCAAAGTTTATTGTTGGCAGGGGACAAAAGCCCAAAAACCAGGGACACATTTTAAACATTGCTTGTATAATCTTAGAAAGTTGCTAGAATAAAATGCTGTGTTACCACCATGCATTTCACTGCCAAGTCTTGAACCTAGGATCCTGTGCACTACAGTCAGAGCAACATATCAGTATGACAAATTAGCCATTTCTGCAAAGACAGGAAGACTGAAACCTAAATGGATATCATTTAGTGAAATCAATTCTCACCATAGCTTTCAACCTCTTAACACAAAACACCTGGACAAAGCGAATAATGGGGGAACACAGCCCCAAAATAGGGATACATTTCAAATATTGATCTTATAAACTTAGAAAATTGCTAGAATAAAAGGTTTTGTGTTACCGTCTACCTTCTGAAGAAAATGAAGTATGAAATTCAAATGTCTGTCATTATTGAGTGAATTAAAATCCTGAAAACAACAGATTTTATGAGGAACAGAACAGAAGACAAATATGAGGCAAAAATCTGAAAATATTTCACAAGTGGTGGTGGGTAGGGAATTCAGGCTCTTCCTATTTGCATCCAAGGTTCCAAGGTACTGGGGCATTTTACACACACACACACACACACACACACACACACACACACACACACACACACACACACACACACACACACACTTCTCAACTCTCCCTCCATGATGGATGGTAGTCCATCTGTGAAAGTGAAAATAACTCCCTAAGCCATGGTTCTGGTAAGTCTTTCCCTCTGTGAAGCAAGGAACAAAAATATCTCACTATCCCTCCATGATAATCCTCATCCTCCGTAGAATACGGTCCTGGATGGTAGTAGTTGTTAAAATCCGCCTGTGAAAGCAAGCAGCAGAGATCCATCTGTGAAAGTGTTCAGCTCCATCATTTGTGAAAGCATAAGCAGAGATGTTAAACTCCGTGTAAGCAGAGGAAAAACTTAAGTTATTGGCCAGTCCTGCGAGAAAGCCATCCATGTGTAAGCCCAGTCCTGCTCCTGCGAGAGCAGCTAATAAGTCCCATGTGAGTAGCAGCTACAGGATTAACAGCTATCCAGCCTGCAGACATTGCAGTCCGATCCCCTTCTAGTCTATGCGGTTGAAACCGCATAGACTTCTGGGGCATCTGCAGTCTGATGCCTTGTTTCTCAATCTGGACTGCTGTTTAACCAGTCCGAGTTTGGGAACACATTCTAAATTAATTTGTTTTTCTTTTTACAGCAGTCTGAGTAGAGGAAATGGACAGAAATGGACACTAAATTATTATTTTTTTCTTTTTACAGCTGGGGGTGTGCTGCAGTCCTACAGTCCAATAGCAAAAGCCACCACTGCCAGTGACTTGTTGTAAAGAATATCTCTCTAATGTGTTTGCTTCACCTAACTGCAGCTAGCAGTTTAAATATCTTACTTCTGAAACTGTCACTCTTTGCCTGTAAACCTTGAGCTTTATATAGTACTATCTATCTTTTGTTTCAGTGAGCATTCTTGTATACCTAACTTTTTATTAATTCTAGTACCTGCTGCACACATTACCAGAGCTAACTTTGTACGTTATTGCCTATGTTTTTCCAGCATAATATATTAGCTTCAATTTGCCTTCATCATTCATTTCTTTCTTTTACTTCGTTCTTCTCCAACTGTGCTAGAACTTTATATTGGAAACACAATAACACACTTTGCAGTTTGAAAGCAAATATCACTTTTATCAGACAGCATGCAATATAATGCCCCCAATAATATATAAGCTTTCATTTTTAAATTAAAATTGAAATACAATACTTATTAATTTACATTTATATTAACCAAATGGTTATTTTTTTCTTTGTCATTTACCATTTCCAGTCATTTTAAAGTATCACTCAGAGAACAACTCTAATTTTGGTTATATTAAACATACTTGTCTTTATAAACACATATGCAATTTAAGTACTGATGTTACTTAATGTTTTTAGTGAATTGCTTTTATGGAACTATCACTTTTTTGAAAGCTATTTCATCTCCTTTATTGTATCCATCATTTTCTTTTTGAAAAAAGGAAAGGGCCTCACAAGAATTATCTCCACCAAAATATCCATAGTCTGCTTTTCTGCAATTATTTGAATGGTTACTTATTCTGTAGGTTTTTAATACAGTTGAGTAGAAGACTTGAAGTAATGCAAGCTACAGTAACTTGAAATGCAATTTAATTTAGCCTCTTGTCATCTCCAACTTTTAAGTTTATTAATTTCTTGCTTAAAATGGAAAGAGTTTCCTCCTTTAGCCAGTAGGTCTGCAGTTTAATCAGTGTAAGTCTCGACTGCTGAGTCTCAAATTAAGAATACTTACTCTGTCTGCTCTATTCTAATATCAACAATAGAAAGTCGAGTTCACGTGCTAAGGTATTTTCTCTTAAAGTATTTACACTTCTGCCCTATGGTTTGCTCTGGTACTGCTGCAAATATCAGGTTGCATTTGTGTGACTTATCCTTGAGTTCAGCAAATTTCTGTGTCATTTGTTCACATTTTAGTGGCTCTTCCTTGTTCCATTGTTTTACTTTCATCTCTGTTTCACATATTATTATTTTGCATACCAGTTGCTTCCTCTGAATATCTGGTTAAGCACCTCCTATTTCTGTTGCCCTTGATGAATACATTGCCTATGTTACACCAAAAATATGATAAGCTAGTAATATTGCAATAAGGACTGGATAGCAAACTAATAACAGGTTCATAGTTACTGGGTATATATGCCAAAGACAACATTTTCAGGACTGCAGCGTCCACCCCCTTTAAAAGTACAACACAGTACAGTATCAGCAAAGCATCTACATACTGTGGGAGTAGCACCCATTGCCTTCTGCATCAAAAACAAGTACACTACCTGTTGTGCTATTAACAAAGCAAACAGACACAGCATAAGCAGCACTAAACTTCTCTTCCCCTGAAGCTCTCAGCTCCTTGAAAAATCCACTCGACACTCAATTGTATCACAACTTTGCAGCACAAGAAATCTGGAAAAAGCCAAAGTTTATTGTTGGCAGGGGACAAAAGCCCAAAAACCAGGGACACATTTTAAACATTGCTTGTATAATCTTAGAAAGTTGCTAGAATAAAATGCTGTGTTACCACCATGCATTTCACTGCCAAGTCTTGAACCTAGGATCCTGTGCACTACAGTCAGAGCAACATATCAGTATGACAAATTAGCCATTTCTGCAAAGACAGGAAGACTGAAACCTAAATGGATATCATTTAGTGAAATCAATTCTCACCATAGCTTTCAACCTCTTAACACAAAACACCTGGACAAAGCGAATAATGGGGGAACACAGCCCCCAAAATAGGGATACATTTCAAATATTGATCTTATAAACTTAGAAAATTGCTAGAATAAAAGGTTTTGTGTTACCGTCTACCTTCTGAAGAAAATGAAGTATGAAATTCAAATGTCTGTCATTATTGAGTGAATTAAAATCCTGAAAACAACAGATTTTATGAGGAACAGAACAGAAGACAAATATGAGGCAAAAATCTGAAAATATTTCACAAGTGGTGGTGGGTAGGGAATTCAGGCTCTTCCTATTTGCATCCAAGGTTCCAAGGTACTGGGGCATTTTACACACACACACACACACACACACACACACACACACACACACACACACACACACACACACACACACACACACACACACACACACTTCTCAACTCTCCCTCCATGATGGATGGTAGTCCATCTGTGAAAGTGAAAATAACTCCCTAAGCCATGGTTCTGGTAAGTCTTTCCCTCTGTGAAGCAAGGAACAAAAATATCTCACTATCCCTCCATGATAATCCTCATCCTCCGTAGAATACGGTCCTGGATGGTAGTAGTTGTTAAAATCCGCCTGTGAAAGCAAGCAGCAGAGATCCATCTGTGAAAGTGTTCAGCTCCATCATTTGTGAAAGCATAAGCAGAGATGTTAAACTCCGTGTAAGCAGAGGAAAAACTTAAGTTATTGGCCAGTCCTGCGAGAAAGCCATCCATGTGTAAGCCCAGTCCTGCTCCTGCGAGAGCAGCTAATAAGTCCCATGTGAGTAGCAGCTACAGGATTAACAGCTATCCAGCCTGCAGACATTGCAGTCCGATCCCCTTCTAGTCTATGCGGTTGAAACCGCATAGACTTCTGGGGCATCTGCAGTCTGATGCCTTGTTTCTCAATCTGGACTGCTGTTTAACCAGTCCGAGTTTGGGAACACATTCTAAATTAATTTGTTTTTCTTTTTATAGCAGTCTGAGTAGAGGAAATGGACAGAAATGGACACTAAATTATTATTTTTTTCTTTTTACAGCTGGGGGTGTGCTGCAGTCCTACAGTCCAATAGCAAAAGCCACCACTGCCAGTGACTTGTTGTAAAGAATATCTCTCTAATGTGTTTGCTTCACCTAACTGCAGCTAGCAGTTTAAATATCTTACTTCTGAAACTGTCACTCTTTGCCTGTAAACCTTGAGCTTTATATAGTACTATCTATCTTTTGTTTCAGTGAGCATTCTTGTATACCTAACTTTTTATTAATTCTAGTACCTGCTGCACACATTACCAGAGCTAACTTTGTACGTTATTGCCTATGTTTTCCAGCATAATATATTAGCTTCAATTTGCCTTCATCATTCATTTCTTTCTTTTACTTCGTTCTTCTCCAACTGTGCTAGAACTTTATATTGGAAACACAATAACACACTTTGCAGTTTGAAAGCAAATATCACTTTTATCAGACAGCATGCAATATAATGCCCCCAATAATATATAAGCTTTCATTTTTAAATTAAAATTGAAATACAATACTTATTAATTTACATTTATATTAACCAAATGGTTATTTTTTTCTTTGTCATTTACCATTTCCAGTCATTTTAAAGTATCACTCAGAGAACAACTCTAATTTTGGTTATATTAAACATACTTGTCTTTATAAACACATATGCAATTTAAGTACTGATGTTACTTAATGTTTTTAGTGAATTGCTTTTATGGAACTCTCACTTTTTTGAAAGCTATTTCATCTCCTTTATTGTATCCATCATTTTCTTTTTGAAAAAAGGAAAGGGCCTCACAAGAATTATCTCCACCAAAATATCCATAGTCTGCTTTTCTGCAATTATTTGAATGGTTACTTATTCTGTAGGTTTTTAATACAGTTGAGTAGAAGACTTGAAGTAATGCAAGCTACAGTAACTTGAAATGCAATTTAATTTAGCCTCTTGTCATCTCCAACTTTTAAGTTTATTAATTTCTTGCTTAAAATGGAAAGAGTTTCCTCCTTTAGCCAGTAGGTCTGCAGTTTAATCAGTGTAAGTCTCGACTGCTGAGTCTCAAATTAAGAATACTTACTCTGTCTGCTCTATTCTAATATCAACAATAGAAAGTCGAGTTCACGTGCTAAGGTATTTTCTCTTAAAGTATTTACACTTCTGCCCTATGGTTTGCTCTGGTACTGCTGCAAATATCAGGTTGCATTTGTGTGACTTATCCTTGAGTTCAGCAAATTTCTGTGTCATTTGTTCACATTTTAGTGGCTCTTCCTTGTTCCATTGTTTTACTTTCATCTCTGTTTCACATATTATTATTTTGCATACCAGTTGCTTCCTCTGAATATCTGGTTAAGCACCTCCTATTTCTTGTAGCCTTCTGTTTGTTTCTGTGTATTCCAACAGGGAACCACTTATCTTGAAAATCTCAGAGTGAATTTCATCAATCTTTCTCCCTCTATAGTGAATTAAGAATTTCTCCTTTAGCTACCATTACCATCTGCTTTTACCTCCTCTGTTCCTTGCTGATTTTTGCCCACTCCTGAGTTTTCAGACCTGTTCTCCATTTTACTTCACTTTTTCTCTTATTTGTTGACCTTCTGGAAGTCATAGGCATTTCAGCTACCAATTTAACAATTTACAGTAGTTTGCAGACTTTTGCTGTTTTAATGGTTTTCAGCCCTGAGCTCTGTTTTTAGCTACACATACCTGTGGTCCCCTTTTGGTCTTATTTTACCAGGAGTATTGTATTCATATTAAGAACTTTTTTTTGAATTTGCTTCAACCAGTCAGTCATAAATGTGAGGCTTTCCTCCCTTATTTCACCCATCACACATCTAATTGTGACATACCAGACTAGCAGCATTGCCACACTTTCAGTACCTGAATTCCACAGATTTATCACTAAGTCTTCATCACCCTCTCCTACAACTCTGTTACTGCCTTACCCTCCCATATCATCCACCATTTCTTCTCAAAACTTCCAACATAAGGTATCATTTCCACAACCCAACTGGTGTCAAGTTCCTTGTGTGCACTAATCTCATATGTTGATTAAATACTGGGAGCACTATTCCTATTTTTCATCATGTCAGTATCTCCTCCCACAACCTTTCCTTCTCTCACACACCATATTCCCTTTTCCCAACTTTCCCAAAAACTTAAAAAAAAATCCGTTAGCTTTTTTATCACTGTGTTCCTGTATGTCCTGCCAGTCCTTTCCTTCAAACATGTAAACTACTCCTGTACTTTACTCATTACTTCAACCCCCAGAACATCTAGCTCCTTACTTCTCAGCTGCTGTCTGTAGTGATTCATGGTCTTATAATGTAGATACTGTCTTTCACATAGCCCATACTGATAATTTAATATTTCATGCCATTTATGTTTCTTCTTCTTCTGCCTGTCCTGAAAATAAATCTAACATCTTCATTGATTGACTGTTTTCACAGTTTCCTAATATCAAAGCTACATTTTCAACACTCTCTTTACCTTTGAATACTTTCCAATCACATTTGTATGGTTTTATGTCAGCTGGTAGAATAACATCAGTGTGAATCAGAATAAACTGAATTCAAATGGTTGGAAACATCATTTAGCAGACTAAGCATTTTTCTGAAATAACCCATGATCACCTCTGCAGCAATTATACACATTCTATAAGATATATGTAACCAAGCTACCTGGATCTTTTAACAAATAAATAACTAATGAAATTAAAAGTACTCATAACTCTCCTTTCAGTTTGGTCCACCAAACTCCTGTAATAATGCATAATCACTTAGATGTACTAGCAAAAAATATATTGGCTTACAGGAAGATAATGTCATATGTCTACACAGATAAAATTTACTCATTGTCAAGATGAATGACTTCTTCTTCTTTCGGCTATTCCCTGTTAGGGGTTGCCACAGCAGATCACCTGTCTGCTCATGATTGGCAGTGGAGTTTTACGGTGTTGAGTTGCCAACCTGGTGCCCGACCTTCCACAGAAGGCACGCACATGCACACACACACCTATGGCCAATTTAGAGTGTCCAATTTACCTACAGCATGTCTTTTGGGAGGAAACCGGAGCACTTGGAGGAAACCCATGCAACCACAGGGAGGACATGCAGACTCTGCACAGAAGGCACCCCAGCCAAGGATAGAACTGGAGAACCTCTTGCAGCTGTTAAGATGAAATGCATTTAGCAAGGAGCTTTATTTCTGCCTGACTTTGATGGCAAGATCGCATGACACATAATATCCAATAGCTTTAGCTCAATTCCTTAAAGTCACATACATATGTCACATATTATTATTATTTATATATATGATATTCCCTTTACTTTGAATAACTACATATAAACTGAAACTATACTTTGTTATTGTACTGTCTCATGTGACCTATACAAGGCAAATGTATTTCACAAGAACGCATTTAAATCAAACTGGGTTTATTTTAAATAGACAAGTATAGGTAATATAATAAGACAACATGCATTAATAGGCTATGCAAATAAAAATGAAAAAGAATTTTCTATCATTAGTCTAGATTTAGATAAGACTTTTGACTCAGTTAGTTTGTAGTACTTGTTTAAAAGATTTAAAGTATATAATTTCTCACCTGAACTAATTGCATTAATTTCTAAGTTATACAATAACTCTTGTGCTTATATTAAAATAGGTTCTTTTCTTTCTAATTCCTTTAAATTACAAAAAGGCACAAAACAAGGCTGTCCATTATAACCTTTACTTTTTGCATTAGCTATAACACCCTTTAGTAATAGTATTAGGTCCAATAAGAATATTAATTGTATCAAAATAAAAGATTTTGCACTAAAGACTCAGCTCTTTGCTGATGATATTTTGCTAACAACAGGAAATACAGAGAATTCATTAGAACATATAATTAGTTCTAGGAGTCAGTTTGAAGAACTCTCGAACTTAAGATTTAATCATAATAAAACAATTACATTATTAATAAAAATTAAAACATTCATACAAAAATATTATAACTTCAATTGGAATAGCAGTCACATAGGTTCATAAGTAGGTACTAGGCTATCTGCCCAAGGGCATTTATAAGCCTAGCCAGAGTGTGTCGGCTTGCGCCACCCCATTGATTAATTAACTGAACCTCTGTCAAGCAGAGCCAATGAAGTGATCCCAGGGGTGTATTTTTTGTTACCCATCCACTCGTCAAGGTTTCTCTTGAAGAGTTTTAGTGAGGGACTCTGCCTAATGTAGTTTGGAACTTTGTTCCAAAGCATGGGGAGTCTCTGTGACAGGAATCTACCCCTCCAGCATGTTCTATTTATTGTTGTGGTGAGGTTTAGCTCACTAGAGCACGTGGCTCGCAGTGACTTGGATTTCTTTAGGTGGAGCATGTCCATCAATTCTGAGTTGGACATGGCTTTATAAGTCAGGCAGAGATCACCTCTGAGTAAGTGATATGCCACTGAGTACAGCCAGAGTTTTTTCAGTCGGGCTGCATAGGACATATGTTTGAGGCCAGTAATCCTCTTGATGAGGTACTTTTGTGGTCTTTCCAGCTGTTGGAAGTGTCTTGTGAAGTACATCCCAAATGGTGCATAGTACTCTATGATGAGTCTGATGAGTGACGAGTAGAGGGGCACTATAACCTCTTTATTTCTAGATGCAAACCCTTTAGTAATTAGATGGGCCACATAGAAGGATTTCCTAACTACTTTGTCAATATGATTGTCAAAGGAGAGAGTACTATCTACCTGGTTCCTCAGATCTCTTATTACCTTTTCTGCATTAAGGGGGCTGCAACCTATGTGGTAATTCGTGGGTGTTTTGTTTTTCCCAAACGGCACTTAGCTTGAGGCCATGACTTTGACACCAGATGTCTGTCTCATTAAGGCCCTTTTGGAGGATGTCTGTGTCAGCCAGAGAGTCAGTTATGGCTCCCAGTTTGCAGTCATCAGCGAACTTGGTTAGCCATAGTCCTCCTGTGTTTGCCTTAACTTCTGAGAAGTATATGCCGAACAGTAGGGAACCAAGGACCGAGCCTTGCGGGACACCACTTGTGACTGGTTTAGAGTCGGACCTAGAGCCCGCTATTCTTACTGTGTGAGTTCTGTCTGTAAGCCAGTTGGCAACCCATCTCATGACGTAGGGGTTTATGTTCAGGCTGGTGAGTTTTTCTGTAATACCCGAGTGGGGAATGGTGTTGAAAGCCTTGGCGAGGTCAAGGTAGGCTGTGTGAACCACCTTTCTCTCATCTATGGCCTTGGTGACTGTCTCAAAGAAGTCAACCAGGTTTAGTAGGCATGATCTGCCTTTAACAAAGCCGAACTGGGATGGGTCAAGTGTTTAGAGGTTCCCAATGTCTTTGTTAATGAGTTCCATGATGATGTGCTCCATAGCCTTGCAGACCTGGCTAGTCAGGCTTATGGGGTGATAGTTACCAGGGTCATTTGTGGCCCCACCTTTGTGGAGAGGAATAACCATTGCTATGCACCATTCTATGGGCATGTAGCCTGTGGAGAGGCTGAGGTTGAACAGCATGTTTAGGTGGGGGATTAGTTTGTTCTGTAGTTCATGCCAGATGCAACCTGGGACACCATCTGGCCCCACTGATGTTGTGTTTTTGGCTTTTGAAAGGGCTGTTTTCACCTGTGCGTCTGTGATTTCTGGGACACTACACTTTAACGGTATTGTTGTGGGCCCTATTGGGGGTGAGAGGGGGGTGAAGTTTGCACTGAATCTATCTGCCAGGATGTTGGCAATATCAGTAGGTTCAGTATATTTTGTGCTATTTTGCACTAGTTCAGTGCATATCTGTGAGTTGCCACTTAGATTCTTAACATAGCTAAAGAAGGCTTTGTGGTTATCTTTTGAATCCTTGGCTATTTTTCTTTCAAAGTTAGCCTTGGATGATTTCATGAGGGACCTTAGTTTCCTACTGATACTGATCAGGGATGTCTTTCCTTCTTTGATTTGCTTTTCTTCTGAACTAGTTTCCTCCTTCTATTGTATAGCCTGTTTATGGCAGGGGTCCACCAAACTGGTTTCCTTCTCTTAGAGGAGTGAGTCTTGGTTTTGCTAGGGATGGCACGATCCATGCATCCTTGTAGGTGCTCATAGAATGCATTTGTAAAGGTTTCTGCATCTTGGGCAGGGTTATCCTTTAGCGTGGGGGCTGTGAAACTTACCACCTCTGTCTTAAGTAAGGTGAAGTTTGCTTTAGAAAAGTTTTTTACTGTGGTTTCCTTAGTTGAGGGTGGTGATGGGGTGTGGACATCCAGAGTGATTAGTGTATGGTCTGATCTAACCAGTGACAGGTTGACCTCCGGTGTGGAACACCTGTCGCCCATGTTGGTGATGACCAGGTCCAATATGTTTTCACCTCTGGTAGGGGAGTTTACCGGCTGATCCAGGGTGTTTGAGTTGATGAATTCCAGGAAGCGATGGGCCTGGGAGTTTGTACTCGAGTAGTTTTCCCAGTGAATGGTAGGGTAATTGAAATTGCCCAATATCAGGGTGTTCGGTAGAACCTTCATGTTTTCCAGTGTCTCCAGAAAGGTGGAGTGGTGGTCCTGGGTCATGGAGGGTGATCTGTAGCAGTCCACAATTTGCATTGCAGATTTGCCTGATGTTAGTTGCACATGGATGATCTCAGAGGTATCATGCTGCACCACTAACCTGGAGGCGTAGGTATCCTTGATGAATATGGATACACCTCCTTCTTTTGTGTTTCGGTCCGTGTTCTGTGGCTGAAGCGTGTGGTATGAGTTGTAGCCCAGTAGTGCTGGGGTGCTCTCTGGAGCCTTGAACCAGGTTTCAGTTACTGCACAGATGTCGACGTTTTCCATACTGAGGAGTGCTTCGAGCAAGTGCATTTTTAGATTTAATCTCCTGGCATTGAGTAACATAACCCTCAGTTTTTCGTTAATTGTGCTGTTTATGGAGGTGGGTTTGACTTTTGAGCCTTGCCTAAAAAAGGCACTATGGGGGCAGCAAGTGCCTTGGCCAGTATTCTAAAGCCTAGGGGTGACAAGTGAAAGCCGTCTCTTGTGAAGCAATGTGGCTTGTCGAGCATGTCATCCCAGGCTGACAGACACTGGATCCCCTTTGAATGACACCAGAAGCTTAGCCAATTGTTGAAATTGATCATTTTTTCTTTATACTGAGGTATCATTCTTGGTGAGGGCAGGATGCTACTCAGAGTCAGGGTCATACCAGCCTGGGCTACATGATCAGTGAGCTCTTCCATGTCTCTTTTCATGTAGTTCAGGGAGGTACGTCTCAGGTCATTCACACCAACATGAACAATGACAGAGTCATATTTGTACTTGTTCTGGAGTGACCTGAGTGCTTGTGTTATGTGGCGTATTCTGGCTCCCAACAGGCAGCTAACAGTAACCTTCTGCTTGTCCAGCCTAGTGAGTGGGACGTCAGTGTGCCTGACTATAGAGTTACCTATTACTAGTGTGTTAGGTATGTTATTTCGCCTTAAGGGCTGTGATTGTGCGGCACACTGATTTTGTGTTTTATGTGTTGTCTGTTTTGTGACGGGAGGTGCAGGTTGTTTGGGTGTCTGCTTTGGAAGTCTCTGATGCTTTTGCAGGTTTCTATTTAGAGCCTCCGAGTATGATTTTGTTTATTTATGTGTATTTTTGCCAGTGCTGTTTTAGTAGGTCTGTGTGTGGCTGGAGGTGTGCTGCAAGTGTTAACCTTCTCCTCTTGACTGTCTGTTCCAGTCTTGGGTGGAGACAGCTTAGCTTCCACTTTGGCTGTATAATTGCATCTCTCCCATATGTTAGTGTTTTGTGGTAGGAGGAGAGGGTTGTCAGTGTACATGAGGCAGTTGTAACATTGCCTCAGGATACCCAGATTCACCAGCTGGAATGAAGAGTACACCTGAAATTGCCCTTTGGTCATGCCTGAATAGTAGGGTGAGCTGCTTAGTCACTTTGTTGGTAAGGGGTGAATAAAGAGCCTTGCCCTGTTGGGCAATCAGTGTCAGGGTATATTAGTGCTTGCTATTAGGTCTGAACAAGTGCTGGGCTGTAGGATGCTTTTTGAGTGCTTAGGTTGAGAGTTAGACTAGTTTATTAAGAACTTTTTTTTGAATTTGCTTCAACCAGTCAGTCATAAATGTGAGGCTTTCCTCCCTTATTTCACCCATCACACATCTAATTGTGACATACCAGACTAGCAGCATTGCCACACTTTCAGTACCTGAATTCCACAGATTTATCACTAAGTCTTCATCACCCTCTCCTACAACTCTGTTACTGCCTTACCCTCCCATATCATCCACCATTTCTTCTCAAAACTTCCAACATAAGGTATCATTTCCACAACCCAACTGGTGTCAAGTTCCTTGTGTGCACTAATCTCATATGTTGATTAAATACTGGGAGCACTATTCCTATTTTTCATCATGTCAGTATCTCCTCCCACAACCTTTCCTTCTCTCACACACCATATTCCCTTTTCCCAACTTTCCCAAAAACTTAAAAAAAAATCCGTTAGCTTTTTTATCACTGTGTTCCTGTATGTCCTGCCAGTCCTTTCCTTCAAACATGTAAACTACTCCTGTACTTTACTCATTACTTCAACCCCAGAACATCTAGCTCCTTACTTCTCAGCTGCTGTCTGTAGTGATTCATGGTCTTATAATGTAGATACTGTCTTTCACATAGCCCATACTGATAATTTAATATTTCATGCCATTTATGTTTCTTCTTCTTCTGCCTGTCCTGAAAATAAATCTAACATCTTCATTGATTGACTGTTTTCACAGTTTCCTAATATCAAAGCTACATTTTCAACACTCTCTTTACCTTTGAATACTTTCCAATCACATTTGTATGGTTTTATGTCAGCTGGTAGAATAACATCAGTGTGAATCAGAATAAACTGAATTCAAATGGTTGGAAACATCATTTAGCAGACTAAGCATTTTTCTGAAATAACCCATGATCACCTCTGCAGCAATTATACACATTCTATAAGATATATGTAACCAAGCTACCTGGATCTTTTAACAAATAAATAACTAATGAAATTAAAAGTACTCATAACTCTCCTTTCAGTTTGGTCCACCAAACTCCTGTAATAATGCATAATCACTTAGATGTACTAGCAAAAAATATATTGGCTTACAGGAAGATAATGTCATATGTCTACACAGATAAAATTTACTCATTGTCAAGATGAATGACTTCTTCTTCTTTCGGCTATTCCCTGTTAGGGGTTGCCACAGCAGATCACCTGTCTGCTCATGATTGGCAGTGGAGTTTTACGGTGTTGAGTTGCCAACCTGGTGCCCGACCTTCCACAGAAGGCACGCACATGCACACACACACCTATGGCCAATTTAGAGTGTCCAATTTACCTACAGCATGTCTTTTGGGAGGAAACCGGAGCACTTGGAGGAAACCCATGCAACCACAGGGAGGACATGCAGACTCTGCACAGAAGGCACCCCAGCCAAGGATAGAACTGGAGAACCTCTTGCAGCTGTTAAGATGAAATGCATTTAGCAAGGAGCTTTATTTCTGCCTGACTTTGATGGCAAGATCGCATGACACATAATATCCAATAGCTTTAGCTCAATTCCTTAAAGTCACATACATATGTCACATATTATTATTATTTATATATATGATATTCCCTTTACTTTGAATAACTACATATAAACTGAAACTATACTTTGTTATTGTACTGTCTCATGTGACCTATACAAGGCAAATGTATTTCACAAGAACGCATTTAAATCAAACTGGGTTTATTTTAAATAGACAAGTATAGGTAATATAATAAGACAACATGCATTAATAGGCTATGCAAATAAAAATGAAAAAGAATTTTCTATCATTAGTCTAGATTTAGATAAGACTTTTGACTCAGTTAGTTTGTAGTACTTGTTTAAAAGATTTAAAGTATATAATTTCTCACCTGAACTAATTGCATTAATTTCTAAGTTATACAATAACTCTTGTGCTTATATTAAAATAGGTTCTTTTCTTTCTAATTCCTTTAAATTACAAAAAGGCACAAAACAAGGCTGTCCATTATAACCTTTACTTTTGCATTAGCTATAACACCCTTTAGTAATAGTATTAGGTCCAATAAGAATATTAATTGTATCAAAATAAAAGATTTTGCACTAAAGACTCAGCTCTTTGCTGATGATATTTTGCTAACAACAGGAAATACAGAGAATTCATTAGAACATATAATTAGTTCTAGGAGTCAGTTTGAAGAACTCTCGAACTTAAGATTTAATCATAATAAAACAATTACATTATTAATAAAAATTAAAACATTCATATAAAAATATTATAACTTCAATTGGAATAGCAGTCACATAGGTTCATAGGTAGGTACTAGGCTATCTGCCCAAGGGCATTTATAAGCCTAGCCAGAGTGTGTCGGCTTGCGCCACCCCATTGATTAATTAACTGAACCTCTGTCAAGCAGAGCCAATGAAGTGATCCCAGGGGTGTATTTTTTGTTACCCATCCACTCGTCAAGGTTTCTCTTGAAGAGTTTTAGTGAGGGACTCTGCCTAATGTAGTTTGGAACTTTGTTCCAAAGCATGGGGAGTCTCTGTGACAGGAATCTACCCCTCCAGCATGTTCTATTTATTGTTGTGGTGAGGTTTAGCTCACTAGAGCACGTGGCTCGCAGTGACTTGGATTTCTTTAGGTGGAGCATGTCCATCAATTCTGAGTTGGACATGGCTTTATAAGTCAGGCAGAGATCACCTCTGAGTAAGTGATATGCCACTGAGTACAGCCAGAGTTTTTTCAGTCGGGCTGCATAGGACATATGTTTGAGGCCAGTAATCCTCTTGATGAGGTACTTTTGTGGTCTTTCCAGCTGTTGGAAGTGTCTTGTGAAGTACATCCCAAATGGTGCATAGTACTCTATGATGAGTCTGATGAGTGACGAGTAGAGGGGCACTATAACCTCTTTATTTCTAGATGCAAACCCTTTAGTAATTAGATGGGCCACATAGAAGGATTTCCTAACTACTTTGTCAATATGATTGTCAAAGGAGAGAGTACTATCTACCTGGTTCCTCAGATCTCTTATTACCTTTTCTGCATTAAGGGGGCTGCAACCTATGTGGTAATTCGTGGGTGTTTTGTTTTTCCCAATCGGCACTTAGCTTGAGGCCATGACTTTGACACCAGATGTCTGTCTCATTAAGGCCCTTTTGGAGGATGTCTGTGTCAGCCAGAGAGTCAGTTATGGCTCCCAGTTTGCAGTCATCAGCGAACTTGGTTAGCCATAGTCCTCCTGTGTTTGCCTTAACTTCTGAGAAGTATATGCCGAACAGTAGGGAACCAAGGACCGAGCCTTGCGGGACACCACTTGTGACTGGTTTAGAGTCGGACCTAGAGCCCGCTATTCTTACTGTGTGAGTTCTGTCTGTAAGCCAGTTGGCAACCCATCTCATGACGTAGGGGTTTATGTTCAGGCTGGTGAGTTTTTCTGTAATACCCGAGTGGGGAATGGTGTTGAAAGCCTTGGCGAGGTCAAGGTAGGCTGTGTGAACCACCTTTCTCTCATCTATGGCCTTGGTGACTGTCTCAAAGAAGTCAACCAGGTTTAGTAGGCATGATCTGCCTTTAACAAAGCCGAACTGGGATGGGTCAAGTGTTTAGAGGTTCCCAATGTCTTTGTTAATGAGTTCCATGATGATGTGCTCCATAGCCTTGCAGACCTGGCTAGTCAGGCTTATGGGGTGATAGTTACCAGGGTCATTTGTGGCCCCACCTTTGTGGAGAGGAATAACCATTGCTATGCACCATTCTATGGGCATGTAGCCTGTGGAGAGGCTGAGGTTGAACAGCATGTTTAGGTGGGGGATTAGTTTGTTCTGTAGTTCATGCAAGATGCAACCTGGGACACCATCTGGCCCCACTGATGTTGTGTTTTTGGCTTTTGAAAGGGCTGTTTTCACCTGTGCGTCTGTGATTTCTGGGACACTACACTTTAACGGTATTGTTGTGGGCCCTATTGGGGGTGAGAGGGGGGTGAAGTTTGCACTGAATCTATCTGCCAGGATGTTGGCAATATCAGTAGGTTCAGTATATTTTGTGCTATTTTGCACTAGTTCAGTGCATATCTGTGAGTTGCCACTTAGATTCTTAACATAGCTAAAGAAGGCTTTGTGGTTATCTTTTGAATCCTTGGCTATTTTTCTTTCAAAGTTAGCCTTGGATGATTTCATGAGGGACCTTAGTTTCCTACTGATACTGATCAGGGATGTCTTTCCTTCTTTGATTTGCTTTTCTTCTGAACTAGTTTCCTCCTTCTATTGTATAGCCTGTTTATGGCAGGGGTCCACCAAACTGGTTTCCTTCTCTTAGAGGAGTGAGTCTTGGTTTTGCTAGGGATGGCACGATCCATGCATCCTTGTAGGTGCTCATAGAATGCATTTGTAAAGGTTTCTGCATCTTGGGCAGGGTTATCCTTTAGCGTGGGGGCTGTGAAACTTACCACCTCTGTCTTAAGTAAGGTGAAGTTTGCTTTAGAAAAGTTTTTTACTGTGGTTTCCTTAGTTGAGGGTGGTGATGGGGTGTGGACATCCAGAGTGATTAGTGTATGGTCTGATCTAACCAGTGACAGGTTGACCTCCGGTGTGGAACACCTGTCGCCCATGTTGGTGATGACCAGGTCCAATATGTTTTCACCTCTGGTAGGGGAGTTTACCGGCTGATCCAGGGTGTTTGAGTTGATGAATTCCAGGAAGCGATGGGCCTGGGAGTTTGTACTCAGTAGTTTTCCCAGTGAATGGTAGGGTAATTGAAATTGCCCAATATCAGGGTGTTCGGTAGAACCTTCATGTTTTCCAGTGTCTCCAGAAAGGTGGAGTGGTGGTCCTGGGTCATGGAGGGTGATCTGTAGCAGTCCACAATTTGCATTGCAGATTTGCCTGATGTTAGTTGCACATGGATGATCTCAGAGGTATCATGCTGCACCACTAACCTGGAGGCGTAGGTATCCTTGATGAATATGGATACACCTCCTTCTTTTGTGTTTCGGTCCGTGTTCTGTGGCTGAAGCGTGTGGTATGAGTTGTAGCCCAGTAGTGCTGGGGTGCTCTCTGGAGCCTTGAACCAGGTTTCAGTTACTGCACAGATGTCGACGTTTTCCATACTGAGGAGTGCTTCGAGCAAGTGCATTTTTAGATTTAATCTCCTGGCATTGAGTAACATAACCCTCAGTTTTTCGTTAATTGTGCTGTTTATGGAGGTGGGTTTGACTTTTGAGCCTTGCCTAAAAAAGGCACTATGGGGGCAGCAAGTGCCTTGGCCAGTATTCTAAAGCCTAGGGGTGACAAGTGAAAGCCGTCTCTTGTGAAGCAATGTGGCTTGTCGAGCATGTCATCCCAGGCTGACAGACACTGGATCCCCTTTGAATGACACCAGAAGCTTAGCCAATTGTTGAAATTGATCATTTTTTCTTTATACTGAGGTATCATTCTTGGTGAGGGCAGGATGCTACTCAGAGTCAGGGTCATACCAGCCTGGGCTACATGATCAGTGAGCTCTTCCATGTCTCTTTTCATGTAGTTCAGGAGGTACGTCTCAGGTCATTCACACCAACATGAACAATGACAGAGTCATATTTGTACTTGTTCTGGAGTGACCTGAGTGCTTGTGTTATGTGGCGTATTCTGGCTCCCAACAGGCAGCTAACAGTAACCTTCTGCTTGTCCAGCCTAGTGAGTGGGACGTCAGTGTGCCTGACTATAGAGTTACCTATTACTAGTGTGTTAGGTATGTTATTTCGCCTTAAGGGCTGTGATTGTGCGGCACACTGATTTTGTGTTTTATGTGTTGTCTGTTTTGTGACGGGAGGTGCAGGTTGTTTGGGTGTCTGCTTTGGAAGTCTCTGATGCTTTTGCAGGTTTCTATTTAGAGCCTCCGAGTATGATTTTGTTTATTTATGTGTATTTTTTGCCAGTGCTGTTTTAGTAGGTCTGTGTGTGGCTGGAGGTGTGCTGCAAGTGTTAACCTTCTCCTCTTGACTGTCTGTTCCAGTCTTGGGTGGAGACAGCTTAGCTTCCACTTTGGCTGTATAATTGCATCTCTCCCATATGTTAGTGTTTTGTGGTAGGAGGAGAGGGTTGTCAGTGTACATGAGGCAGTTGTAACATTGCCTCAGGATACCCAGATTCACCAGCTGGAATGAAGAGTACACCTGAAATTGCCCTTTGGTCATGCCTGAATAGTAGGGTGAGCTGCTTAGTCACTTTGTTGGTAAGGGGTGAATAAAGAGCCTTGCCCTGTTGGGCAATCAGTGTCAGGGTATATTAGTGCTTGCTATTAGGTCTGAACAAGTGCTGGGCTGTAGGATGCTTTTTGAGTGCTTAGGTTGAGAGTTAGACTAGTTTCAAGGAAAAAACTGAAGAGGAGACTTAGTGGAGCCGGGAATAATTTAACTGTAGCTAACCGGCACTGCCCGGTGTGCAAAACCATGCAAACGTGGTTTTTATAGTAGGGAAATGAAAGAGATAGAAATTAGCCAAAAATGGCCAATAAACTACTAACGTCTGGGCTGGAACCACTCCTCCAGGGACAGATAGGTTGCTCAAAGCTCCCCTCTCACACAGGTGAACAGAGAAACTTCCTTCTATCCAAGTAAGGTACGGGCAACTCAGAAACTAGTATCACAGCCCTGAATTCAGCACTAGCCTGAAAACTGGACTATACTGACTTAGAAAGGTGGGAAACAAGGAATTTTTTTTTGAAAGCAAAAACAGTAAAACATACACTTAAAACAGCTTTAAACGACTACAAATAATCAGAAAAGGCTATCACACTTTAGTGTGTAGCCTACAACAGTTAAACAAATTAGTTAAAAAAAAACAACTTTTTAAAAGTGCAGGCAGTCAGATAAGTACAATATGTGAAAAAAAACAAGCTTTTAAATCACAATAAATGCTGGAAAATCTGCATTTAGGCTGAAAACAATTTGTACAGCAAGAAAGTACAGAAAACTGATACTTAATCACTCCAATGTCTCTCTTCTAAGCTAGAAGGCTTGTATCAGTTTAAGGCTTTCTAGTGCTACCCAGTAGGTTAGTTACAGGAAAGATGGGAAACAAGCACAGATATGTTTTTTTAAACCAGAAAGTTGAAAGAGACAAACAAACTGTCCAAATGGTCAATAAACTACAATTTCTAGGCCAAGATCACTCCTCTTGTGGTAGACAGGTTACCTAGTGCTTACCACTCCCACTGATAAGCTAGATGGCTTTCCTCCAACACAGAAAGGCTTGCAGGGCTCAGAAGCTTACCAACAGTCCTGGATACAGCAACTCTAAATCTGGACTAGGCTAGTTACAGGAAAGGTGGGAAACAAGCGCAAGTGTGGCTTTTAAACCAGAACATTGAAAGAGATGAAAAAACTGCCCAAACGGCCAATAGCTACAATTTCTGGGCCAGGAATGACTCCTCTTGTGGTAGATAGGCTACCTAATGCTTACCACTCCTACTGATAAGCTAGAAGGCTTCCCTCCAACACAGAAAGGCTTGGGGGGCACAGAAGCTTACAATGAGTCCTGGATACAGCAAATTTGTACCTGGACTAGACTAGTTACAGGAAAGGTGGGGAACAAGTACAAATGCAGGCTTTTAAGCCAGCAAGTTAAAAGAGATGGAAAACTGCCCAAACGGCTAAATAAACTACAATTTCTGGGCCAAAACTCACTCTTCCCATGGAGGATAGGCTACCTAGTGCTTACCACTCCCACTGATAAGCTAGAAGGCTTCCCTCCAACACAGAAAGGCTTGGGGAGCTCAGAAGCTTACTAACAATCCTGGATACAGCAACTCTGTAACCAGACTAGGCTAGTTATAGGAAAGGCGGGAAACAGGCACAAGTGCGTCTTTCAAACCAGAAAGTTGAAAGAGATGGAAAAAAACTGCTCAAACAGCCAATAGCTACAATTTCTGGGCCAAAGACCACCCCTCTTGTGGTAGATAGGCTACCTGATGCTTACCACTCCCACTGATAAGCTAGAAGGCTTCCTTCCAACACGGAAAGGCTTGCGGGGCTCAGAAGCTTACAATGAGTCCTGAACAGATAACAGCACTTGGTATAACCATTATTTCTAATAGTAAAGAAATTATACAAACAAACTTTCAACAAGTTGATACAATTTTAAGATTAGTTACAAATTGGAACAAATTTTTCTTTACCATTCAAGAATGATTCATGCTTATTAAGATGGTAATTCTCCCTAAAATATTGTTTGTCTTACAATCTTTGCTACTATCTCCACCAACAAAATGATGAAGAAGATAAATAATATTGTACTTAAATTTTTTGCCATCCTAATAAATCAAGAGTTTCATCTGATTGGCACAGGAAAGGTTGGGATAATGGTGGAATAGGATTCCCTGATGTTCAGTTGTGTGCTACTTCAGTAATTATAAAGGTTATAGCATTGTGAATGGATTCATCTTATGATTCAAAATAGAAACAAATACATCAAAAAATATTATTAGTAAATAATAAATATATTACAACCAGTCATAAACAAATAGCCCCTAATAGTTTTATCTGGTTATTAACAGATTTTTGTGTGTACCCTCTTCTCAAATTCACTATTTAAATAACATAATTTCCTCTTTCCAAAAGCTCACATATTCTAACCATTGTATTAAAGACTTAATATTTACTATTTTTCCAACTGCATATACAAATGACCTTAGAAACTCATAACTTCAATAAATCGTTTCTTAAATGGTACTGACATATATACCCTGTTGAAAATTTAAGGTCCAAATACAATCAAGATTCTGACAATTGGTTAATTTTACAAATACTTAGAGACTTTGTGAACATCGGGATTAGTAAGATATTTAACCTAGATAAGAAATTGTTCTCCATATTACTGGAATTCTTAATAAATATCACTAATAATCCAATAAAAATAAATCATATTTGTCACAAATGTATAAAATTCTTAAGTTAGATTTTGCATATTTAGACAATTCCTAATGGAACTACTCCTCAAAAAGTAATAATGAAGACCCCCGCCCCCCGAAGAATACAAGACTATAATATTAAAATCTACAGATAAAACTGCATCTTCATTATATTTGAAAAATTTCACTTGGAAATTCTTACACAGAGCTTTTGTCACTCCTAACAAAATTATAATTATGTATAAATCAAATAGAATTAAATCCTGGAGATGTGATTCTGAAATAATGGCTGAGTGGACACATATGGTAAACGAATGTGAAGTCCTCTCCCCTTGTTGGAAAGAAATTAATAACTTCATAAATGGCTATGGTCAGATAGATGTAATATTACTAAATCTTTAGATTTATTTAATGCTTCGATTCTTTTGATAATTCCAAAAATCCAAGTGCCTCTTAGTTTGTCTATTCTTGCATTTTGTTTTTACTGATAGTTTTTTCAGTGTAATCTTCTCACTCATCATTTTAGTGTGTTATTTGGGATATTTTGCTGTCACCCTAATGAGAATGGACATCAGCTGGGTGTTACAGCCCTGTGTTTCTTATGTTTAGTCAAACACTCTGCTTGTGCTGTGCTTATGAGGTTATAACAAGGCTGAAATATGCATAGCCACAGTTAGTGGTGTTTGGCTTTATTGGCTTGAAATTGTCCATTAAAATGACAAAACAAGTTAAGGGCATTAAGAATTGCCAATTAGCTGAAACACTTGGTGTTTATAAGGGTCATTTGCATATATCCCACATGCCTCTGATGGAAGAGGTTTGAGGGATCACTCAATGAATGTTCCAGCTTGGCTAGAGTTCCATTTTGTTTTTACTGATTGGTTTTTCAGTGTCACCTTATCACTCATAGTTTTAGTTTATTTGGGATATTTTGTTTTAGTTTGGCATTTGGGGTATTTTGCAGTCACCCTAATGATAGTGGACATCAGCTGGGTATAACAGCCCTGTGTGTCTTATACTTAGTCAAACACTCTTCTTGCGCTGATGGGCTCATAGCAAGGCCGAAATATGTATATCCACAGCTTGTGGGGTTTGGTTTTATTGGCTTGAAACTGTCCACTAAAATGATGAAACAAGTCATGGGCATCCAGAATCGCCATTTAGCTTAAACACCTGGTGTTCATAAGGGTCATTTGCATATATCCTGCATGCCTCTGACTGAATAGGTTTGAGAGACCACTTATTGGAAGTTCCAGCTTGGCTGGAGTTTCCTTTTTGTTTTACTGATTGTTTTTTCAGTGAGACCTTCTCACTCATCATTTTAGTTTGGTATTTGGGATATTTTGCAGTCACCCTAATGATCATTGACATCAGCTGGGTATAACAGCCCTGTGTTTCTTATGCTTAGAGAAACACTTTGCTTGTGCTGTGCTGATGAGGTCGTAACAAGGCTGAAATATGCATATCCATAGCTAGTGGTGTTTGGCTTTCTTGGCTTGAAATTGTCCATTAAAATGACAAAACAAGTCATGGGCATTCAGAATCGCCAATTAGCTGAAAAACCTGCTGTTCATAAGGGTCATTTGCATATGTCCCACATGCCTCTGATTGAAGAGGTTTGAGAGATCACTCATTGGAAGTTACAGTTTGGGTGGCGTTTCCATTTTTTTACTGATTGGTTTTTCAGTAAGACCTTCTCACTCATTATTATAGTTTGTTATTTGGGATATTTTGCAGTCACCCTAATGATTAATGACATTAGCTGGGTATAACAGCCCTGTGTTTCTTATGCTTAGTCAAATACTCTGCTTGTGCTGTGCTGATGAGGTCATAAGAAGTGTGAAATATGCATATCCACAGTTATGGGGTTTGGCATTATTAGCTTGAAATTGCCCATTAAAATGACAAAACAAATCATGGGCATTCAGAATCACCAATTAGCTGAAATACCTGGTGTTCATAAGGGTCATTTACATAAATCCCACATGCCTGTGTTTCTTATGCTTAGTCAAACACTCTGCTTCTGCTGTGCTAATGATGTCATAACAAGCCTGAAGTATGCATTTCCAGAGATAGTGGGGTTTGCCTTTACTGGCTTGAAATTGTCCATTGAGACAATGAAACCAGTCATGGTCATTCAGAATTGCCAATTAGCTAAAATAACTGCTGTTCATAAGGGTCATTTGCACGTATCCCACATGCCTCTGAGTGAAGAGGTTTGAGAGATCAATCATTGGAAGTTCCAGCTTGGGTGGAGTTTCCATTTTATTTATACTGATTGTTTTTTCAATGTGACCTTTTCACTCATCATTTTAGTTTATTTGGAATATTTTGCAGTCACCCTTATGATAATTGATATCAGCTGGGTATAATAGCCCTGTGTTTCTTATGCTTAGTCAAACAGTCTGCTTTTGCTGTGCTGATGAGGTCATCACAAGACCAAACTATACATTTCCACAGCTAGTGCTGTTTGGCTTTATTGGCTTGAAATTGTCCATTAAAATGACGAAACAAATCATGGGCATTCAGAATCTCCAATTAGCTGAAACACCTGGTGTTCACAAGGGTCATTTCCGTATGTCCCACATGCCACTGATTGAAGAGGTTTGCGAGATCACTCATTGAAAGTTCCAGCTTGGCTAGAGTTTCCATTTAGTTTTTACTGATTGTTTTTTTCAGTGTGACCTTCTCACTCATTGTCTTAGTTTGTTATTTGGGATATTTTGCAGTCACCCTCATGATAATGGACATTAGCTGGGTATAACAGCCCTGTGTTTCTTATGCTTAGTTAAATACTCTGCTTGTGCTGTGCTGATGAGTTCATAACAAGGCTGAAATATGCATATCCACAGCTAGTGGGGTTTGGCTTTATTGGCTTGAAATTGTCCATTAAAATGACGAAACAAGTCATGGGCATTCGGTATCACCAATTATCTGAAACACCTGATGTTCATAATGGTCATTTGCATATATCCCACACGTGTCTGATTGAAGAGGTTTCAGAGATCACTCATTGGAAGTTCCAGCTTGGGTAGAGTATCCATTTTGTTTTTACTGATTGGTTTTTCAGTGAGACCTTCTCAGTCATCATTTTAGTTTGGCAGTTGGGATATTTTGCAGTCACCCTAATGATAATGGACATCAGCTAGATATAACAGCCGCGTGTTTCTTCTGCTTAGTCAAACACTCTGCTTGTGCTGTTTTTATTTGATCATAACAAGGCCAAAATATGCATAGCAACAGCTAGTGGGACTTGGCTTTACTGGCTTGAAATTGTTTATTAAAGTCATGTGTATTCAGAATTGCCAATTAGCTAAAGCACGTGGTGTTCATTAGGGTCATTTGCATGTAAGCTACATGCTTCTTATTGAAGAGATTTGAGAGATCACTCATTGAAAGTTCTAGCTTGGCTGGAGTTTCCATTTTGTTTTAATGATTGTTTTTTTCAGTGCAATCTTCTCACTCATCATTTTAGTTTATTATTTTGGATATTTTGCAGTCACCCTAATGATAATGGCCATCAGCTGGGTATAACAGCCCTGTGTTTCTTATGCTTAGTCAAACACTCTGCTTGTGCTGTGCTGATGAGGTTTATAACAAGGCTGAAATATGCATATCCACAGCTAGTGAAGTTTTGCTTTATTGGCTTAAAATTGTCCATTAAAACAATGAAAAAAAGTCATGGGCATTCAGAATTGACAATTAGCTGAAATAACTGGTGTTCATAAGGGGCATTTGGATATATCCCATATGCCTCTGATTGAAGAGGTTTGAGAGATCACTCATTGGACAATCCAGCTTGGGTGGAGTTTCCATTTTTTTACTGATTGTTCTTTCAGTGTGACCTTTTCACTCATTATTTTAGTTTGTTATTTGGGATATCTTGCAGTCACCATTATGATAATTGACATCTGCTGGGTATAACAGCCCTGTGTTTCTTATGCTTAGTCAAATACTCTGCTTGTGTTGTGCTGGTGAGGTCATAAAAAGGTTGAAATATGCATATCCACAGCTAGTGGGGTTTGGCTTTATTGGCTTGAAATTGTCCATTAAAATGATGAAACAAGTCAAGGGCAATAAGAATCGCCAATTAGCTGAAACACTTGGTGTTTGTAAGCATAATTTGCATATATCCAACATGCTTCTGATTGAAGGGGTTTGAGAGTTCACTCATTGAATGTTCCAGCTTGGGTGGAGTTTCCATTTTTTTACTGATTGTTCTTTCAGTGTGACCTTTTCACTCATTGTTTTAGTTTGTTATTTGGGATATTTTACATTCACCCTCATGATAATGGACATTAGCTGGGTATAACAGCCCCGTCTTTCTTATGCTTAGTTAAATTCTTTGCTTGTGTTGTGGAGGTTGTAAGGCTGAAATATGCATATCTACAGCTAGTGTGGTTTGGCTTTATTGGCTTGAAATTGTCTAATAAAATGAAGTAACAAGTCATGGGCATTCAAAATCACCAATTAGCTGAAACACCTGGTGTTCATAAGGGTAATTTGCACATATCCCACATGCCTCTGATTGAAGAGGTTTTAGAGATCACTCATTGGAAGTTCCAGCTTGGCTGGAATTTCCATTTTGTTTTTGCTGATTGTTTTTTCAGTGAGACCTTCTCACTCATCATTTTAGTTTGGCAGTTGGGATATTTTGCAGTCACCCTAATGATAATGGACATCAGCTGGATATAACAGCAGTGTGTTTCTTTTGCTTAGTCAACCACTCTGCTTGTGCTGTTTTTATTTGCTCATAACAAAGCCAAAATATGCATAGCCACAGCTAGTGGTGTTTGGCTTTACTGGCTTGAAATTGTCCCTTAAAGTTTTGAAACAAGTCATGTGCATTCAGAATCGCCAATTAGCTGAAGCATGTGGTGTTCATTAGGGTAATTTGCATATAAGCTACATGCTTCTTATTGAAGAGATTTGAGAGATCACTCATTAGAAGTTTCAGCTTGGCTGGAGTTACAGTTTTGTTTTTGCTGATTGTTTTTTTCAGCGAGACCTTCTCACCCATCATTTTAGTTTGGCATTTGGGATATTTTGGAGTCACCCTAATGATAATGGATATCAGCTGGGTATAACAGCCCTGTGTTTCTTAAGCTTTGTCAAACACTCCTGTCCTGATGAGATCAAAACAAGTCAGAAATATGCATTTTCACAGCTAGTAGGGTTTAGCTTTATTGACTTGAAATTGTCCATTAAAATTACCAAACAAGTCAAGGGCATTAAAAATCACCAATTAGCTGAAACATTTGGTGTTTCTATGGGTCATTTGCATTTATCTCACATGCTTCTGATTGATGAGGTTTGTGAGATCACTCATTGAAAGTTCCAGCTTGGCTGGAGTTTCCATTTTGTTTTTGCTGATTGGTTTTTCAGTGTGACCTTCTCATTCATCGTTTTAGTTTATTTGGGATAGTTCATTTTTGTTTGCTATTTGGGATATTTTGCAGTCACTGTAATGATAATGGACATCAGCTGGGTATAACAGCCCTGTGTTTGCTATTCTTAGTCAAACACTCTGCTTGTGCTGTGCTGATGAGGTCATAAGAAGGCTGAAATATGCATATCCACAGTTAGTGGGGTTTGGATTTATTGGCTTGAAATTGTCCATTAAAGTGATGAAACAAGTCATGGGCATTCAGAATCACCAATTTGCTGAAACCCCTGGTGTTCATAAGGGCCATTTACATACATCCCATGTGCCTCTGATTGAAGTGGCTTGATAGACCATGCATTGAAAGTTCCAGCTTGGCTGCAGTTTCCATTTTGTTTTTCCTGATTGTTTTTTCAGTGTGACCTTCTCACTCATCATTTTAGTTTGTTATTTGGGATATTTTGCAGTCACCCTAATGATAATGGACATCAGCTGGGTATAACAGCCCTGTGTTTCTTATGCTAGTCAAATGCTCTGCTTGTGCTGTTGAGTTTATAACAAGCCGAAATATGCATATTCACAGCTAATGGGGTTTGGCTTTATTGGATTAATATTTTCCATTAAAATGACAAAACAAGTCATGGGTATTCAGAATCGCCAATTTTCTGAAACACCTGGTGTTAATAAGAGTAATTTACATGTATCGCACATGTCTCTGATTGAATAGGTTTGAGAGATCACTCATTGGAAGTTCCAGCTTGGGTGGAGTTTCCCTTTTCTTTTTACTGTTTGCTTTTTCAGCGAGACCTTCTCTGTCATTGTTTTAGTTTGGCAGCTGGGATTTTTTGCAGTCATTTTAATGATAACTGACATCAGCTGGTATAACAGCCGTGTGTTTCTTCTACTTAGTCAAACACTCTGCTTATGCTGTGCTTATGAGGTCATAACAAGGCTAAAATATGCATAGCCACAGCTAGTGGGGTTTGGATTTACTAGCTTTAAATTGTCCATGTTGAAACAAGTCATGGGCATTCAGAATCGCCAATTTGCTGAAACATGTGGTACTCATAAGGGTTATTTGCATATATCCCACATGCCTTTATTGAAGACATTTGAGATATCACTCATTGGAAGTTCCAGCTTGGCTGGAGTTTCTATTTTATTTTAATGATTGTTTTTTCAGTGCGATCTTCTCACTCATCATTTTAGTTTATTATTTGGGATAGTTTGCAGTCACCCTAATGATAATGGACATCAGCTGGGTATAACAGCCCATTGTTTCTTAGGATTACTTAGATACTCTTGGCGATTGAAGAGGTTAGAGAGATCACTCATTTTAAGTTCCAGCTTGGCTGGAGTTTCCATTTTGTTTTTACTGATTGCTTTTTCAATGTGACCTTCTCACTCATCATTTTAGTTTATTTGAGGTAGTTCATTTTAGTTTGCTATTTTGGATGCTTTTCAGTCACCCAAATGATAATGGATATCAGCTGGCTATAACAGCGCTTTGGTTGTTATGTTTTGTCAAGCACTCTGCTTTTGCTGTGCTAATGAGGTCATAGCAAGGCCAAAATATGCATATCCACAGCTAGTGGGGTTTGGCTTTATTGGCTTGAAATTGTCCATTAAAATATGAAACAAGTCATGGGCATTCAGAATTGCCAATTAGCTGAAACACCTGGTGTTCATAATGGTGATTTGCATATATCCCACATGCCTCTTATTAAAGAGGTTTGAGAGATCACTCATTGGAAATTCCAGCTTGGGTGGAGTTTCCCTTTTGTTTTTACTGATTGGTTTTTCAGTGAGACCTTCTCACTTATCATTTTTGTTTGGCATTTGGGATATTTTGCAGTCACCCTAATGATAATGGACATCAGCTGGGTATAACAGCCCTGTGTTTCTCATGCATAGTCAAATGCTTTGCTTGTGGTGTGCTGATGAGATCACAGTTAGGCTGAAAAATATGTGTATCCCCAGCTAGTGGGGTTTGGCTTTATTGGCTTGAAGCTGTCCATTAAAATGATAAAACAAGTCAAGGGCATTAAGAATTGCAAATTATCTGAAAGACTTGGTGTTTATAAGCATACTTTGCATATATCCCACATGTTTCTGATCGACAAGGTTTGAGACATCACTCATTGAAAGTTCCAGCTTCATTGGAATTTTGATTTTGTTTTTACTGATTAGTTTTTCAATGTGACCTTCTCACTTATTGTTTTAGTTTATTTGGGATAGTTCATTTTAGTTTGTGATTTGGGATATTTTGCAGTCACCCTAATGATAATGGCCATAAGCTGTGTCTAACAGACCTGTGTTTCATATGCTAGTCAAATACTCTGCTTGTTTTGTGATGGTGAGTTCATATCAAGGCCGAAATATGCATATCCACAGCTAGATGGGTTTGGCTTTATTGGCTTGAATTTGTCCATTAACATTTTGAAACAAGTCATGGGCATTCAGAATCACCAATTAGCTGAAACATGTGGTGTTCATAAGGGTCATTTGCATTTATCCCACATGTCTCTGATTGAAGAGGTTTGAGAGATCACTCATTTTAAGTTCCAGCTTGGGTGGAGTTTCCATTTTGTTTTTAGTGACTGTTTTTTCAGTGTGACCTTCTCACTTATCATTTTAGTTTATTTGGGATAGTTCATTTTAGTTTGTTATTTGGGATATTTTGCAGTCACCCTAATGATAATGGACATCAGCTTGGTATAACAGACCTATGCTTCTTATGCTAATCAAACACTCTTCTTGTGCTGTGCTGGTGAGGTCATAACAAGGCTAAAATATTCATAGCCACGGCTAGTGGGGTTTGGCTTTACTGGCTTGAGTTTGTCTATTAAAATTTTGAAACAAGTCATGGGCATTCAGAATTGCTAATTAGCTAAAGCATATGGTGTTTATAAGGGTTATTTGCATATATCCCACATGCTTCTTTTTGAAGAGGCTTAAGAGATCATTTATTGAAAGTTCCAGCTTGGCTGGAGTTTCCATTCTGTTTTAATGATTGGGTTTTCAGTGGGATCTTCTCACTCATTGTTTTAGTTTATTATTTGGGATATTTTGCAGTCACCCTTATTGCTAATGGACATCAGCTAGGTATAACAGTCCTGTGTTTCTTATGCTTAGTCAAACACTATGCTTTTGCTGTGCTGATGAGGCCATAATAAGGCTGAAATATGCATGTCCACAGCTACTGGGGCTTGACTTTATTTGTTTGAAATTGTCCATTAAAATGACAAAACAAGTCAAAGGCAATAAGAATCACCAATTAGCTGAAACACTTGGTTTTTATAAACATCTCATTTGCATATATCCCACATGCCTCTGAATGAAGGGTTTTGAGATTTCACTCATTGAAAGTTCCAGCTTGGCTGGACTTTCCATTTTGTTTTTCCTGATTGTTTTTTCAGTGTGACCTTCTAACTCATCGTTTTAGTTTATTTGGGATATTTTGCAGTCATCCTAATGATAATGGACATCAGCTTGGTATAACAGCCCTGTGTTTCTAGTGCTAGTTAAACATTCTGCTTGTGATGTGCTGATGAGTTCATAACAAGGCCAAAATATGTATATCCACAGCTGGTGGTGTTTTGTTTTATTGGTTTAAAATTGTGCATTAAAATGATGAAACAAGTCAAGGGCAATAAGGATCGCCAATTAGCTGAAACACTTGGTGTTTGTAAGCATCATTTGTATATTTATCCCACATGTTCCTGAGTGAAGAGGTTTGAGAGATCACTCATTGGAAGTTCTAGCTTGGCTGGAATTTTCATTTTGTTTGAATGATTGTGTTTTTAGTGTGATCTTCTCACTCATCGTTTTAGTTTATTGTTTGGGATATCTTGTAGTCACTCTAATGAGAATGGACATCAGCTGGGTGTAACAGCCCTGTCTTTCTTATGCTTAGTCAAACACTCTGCTTGTGCTGTGCCAATGAGGTCATGACAAGGCTGAAATATGCATATCCAGATCTAGTGGGGTTTTGCTTTATTGGCTTGAAATTGTCCATTAAAATGCTGAAACAAGTCATGGGCATTCAGAATTGCCAAATAGCTGAATTAACTTGTGTTCATAAGGGCCATTTGCATATATCCCACATGCCTCTGATTGAAGAGGTTTGAGAGATCACTCACCGGACATTCCAGCTTGGTTGGAGTTTCCATTTTTTATTGATTTGTTTTCCAGTGTGACCTTCTCACCCATTATTTTAGTTTGTTATTTGGGATATTTTGCAGTCACTGTTATCATAATTGACATCCTGACAGTCCTGTGTCTCTTATGCTTAGTGAAACACTCTGCTTGTATTGTGTTGATGAAGTCATAACAAGTCCGAAATATGCAGATCAATTACTAGTGGGGTTTGGTTTTTGGGCTTGAAATTTTCCATTAAAACGATGAAACAAGTCGTAGGCATTCAGAATCGCCAATTAGCTGAATCCCCTGGTGCTCAGAAGGGTCATGTGCATATATCCCACATGCCTTTAATTGAAGAGGTTTGAGAGATCACTGATTTGAAGTTCCAGCTTGGCTGGAGTTTCCATTTTGTTTTTAGTGATTTGTTTTTCAGTGTAACCTTCTCACTCATCATTTTAGTTTGTTATTTGGGATAGTTCATTTTAGTTTTTTATTTGGGATATTTTGCAGTCACCCTAATGATAATGGACATCAGCTGGGTATAACAGCCCTGTGTTTCTTAAGCTTTGTCAAACATTCTGCTTGTGCTGAGGAGGTCATAACAAGGCTGAAATATGCATATCCACAGCTAGTGGGGTTTGGTTTGATTGGCTTGACATTGCCCATTGAAATGATGAAACAAGTCATTGAAATTCAGAATTGCCAATTAGCTGATACACCTGGTGTTCATAAAGGTCATTTGCATATATGCTTCTGATTGAAAAAGTTTAAGAGGTTACTCATTGACAGTTCCGGCTTGGGTGGAGTTTCCATTGTGTTTTAGTGATTGGTTTTTCAGTGAGACCTTCTCAGTCATCATTTTAGTTTGGTATTTGGGATATTTTGCAGTCATCCTAAGATAATGGACATCAGCTAGGTATAACAGCCCTGTGTTTCTTATGCTTTGTCAAACACACTGCTTGTGCTGATGAGGTCACAGCAAGGCCGAAATATGCATATACACAGCTAGTGGGGTTTGGCTTTATTGGCTTGAAATTGTCCATTAAAATGATGAAACAAGTCAAGAGCATTAACAATCGCCAATTAGCTGAAACACTTGGTGTTTATAAGGGTCATTCGTATCTATCTAACATGCTTCTGTTTGAAGAGGGTTGAGAGATCACTCATTGAAAGTTCCAGCTTGGTGGGAGTTTCCATTTTGTTTTTATTGATTGGTTTTTCAGTGTGACCTTCTCACTCATTGTTTAAGTTTGTTATTTAGGATATTTTGCAGTCACTCTTATGGTAACTGTCATCAGGTGAATATAACAGCCCTGTGTTTCTTATGCTTAGTCAAACACTCTGCTTGTGCTGTGCTGATGAGGTCATAACAAGGCCAAAATATGCATAGCCACAGCTAATGGGGTTTGGCTTTATTGGCTTGAAATTGCCCATTAAAATGATGACACAAGTCATGGGCATTCAGAATCCCAATTAGCTGAAACATCTGGTGTTCATAAGGGTCATTTGCATGTATCCCATATGCCTCTGATTGAAGTGGTTTTAGAGACCACTAATTGAAAGTTCCAGCTTGGCTGCAGTTTTCATTTTTTTACTGATTGGTTTTTCAGTGAGACCTTGTCAGTCATCATTTTTGTTTGGCAGTTGGAATATTTTGCAGTCACCCTAAAGATAACGGACTTCAGCTGGGTATAACAGGCCTTTGTTTCTTCTGCTTAGTTCAACTCTCTGCTTGTGCTGTGCTTATGAGGTAATAGCAAGGCCAAAATATGCATTGCCACAGCTAGTGCGGTTTGGCTTTAGTGGCATGAAATTGTTTGTTAAAATGTTGAAACAAGTCATGGGCATTTAGAATCACCAGTTAGCTGAAACCCATGGTGTTCATAAGGGTCATTTGCATATATCCCATATGCCTCTGATTGAAGACATTTGACAGATCACTAATTGGAAGTTCTAGCTTGGCTGGGGTTTCTGTTTTGTTTTTATTGATTGGTTTTTCACTGTGACTTTCTCACTCATCATTTTAGTTTGTTATTTGGGATAGTTTGTTTTAGTTTTTTATTTAGGATATTTTGCAGTCACCCTAATCATAATGGACATCAGCTAGGTATAGCAGTCCTGTGTTTCTTATGCTTAGTCAAGCACTTTGCTAAAGTTGTGCTGATGAGGTTACAAGACCGAAATATATCTATCTGCAGTTAGTGGGGTTTGACTTTATTGGCTTGAAATTGTCTATTAAAATGATGAAACAAGTCAAGGCATTAAGAATTGCCAGTTAGCTGAAACACTTGGTGTTTATAAGGGTCATTTGCATATATCGAACATGCCTCTGATTGAAGAGGTTTGAGAGATCACTCATTGAAAGTTCCAGCTTGGCGGGAGTTTCCATTTTGTTTTTACTGATTGCTTTCCCAGTGTGACCTTCTCACTTAAAGTTTTAGTTTATTTGGGATAGTTCATTTTAGTTTGTTATTTGGGATATTTTACAGTCACTCTAATAATAATGGCCATCAGCTGGGTATAACAGCCCTGTGTTTCTTATGCTTAGTAAAACACTCTGTTTGTGCTATGCTGATGAGGTTATAACAAGGCCAAAATATGCATATCAACAGTTAATGAGGTTTGGCTTTAATGGCTTGAAATTGTCCATTAAAATGATGAAGCAAGTCATAGGCATTCAGAATCACCTATTAGCTGAATCCCCTGGTGTTCATAAGGGTCATTTGCATATATCCCACATGCCTCTGATTGAAGAGGTTTGAGAGATAACTCATTGGAAGTTCCAGCTTGGCTGGAGTTTCCATTTTGTTTGTATTGATTGTTTTTTCTGTGTGACCTTCTTACTCATAATTTTAGTTTATTTGGGATAGTTCTTTTTAGTTATTTATTTGGGATATATTGCAGTCACTGTTATGATAATTGAAATCAGCTGGATATAACAGCCCTGTGTTTCTTATGCTTAGTCAAACACTTTTCTTGTGCTGTGCTGATGAGATTATAAGAAGGCTGAAATATGTATATCCACTGTGAGTGGGGCTTGGCTTTATTGGTTTGAAATTGTCCATTAAAAGGACGAAACAAATCATGGGCATTCAGAATCGCCAATTAGCTGAAACACCAGGTGTTCATTAGGGTAATTTGAATATATTCCACATGCCTCTGATTGAAGAGGTTTGAGAGATCACTCATTGGAGGTTCCAGCTTGGCTGGAGTTTCCATTTTTTACTGATTGTTTTTTCAGTGTGACCTTCTCACTCATCATTTTAGTTTGTTATTTGGGATATTTTGCTGTCACTGTTAAGATAATTGACCTCAGCTGGTTATAACAGCCTTGTGTTTCGTACGCTTAGTCAAATACTTTGCTTGTGCTGTGCTGATGAGGTCATAAAAGGGCTGAAATATGCATATCCACAGCTAGTGGGATTAGGCTTAATTGGCTTGAAATTGTCTATTAAAATGACAAAACAAGTCACGGGCATTTAGAATCGCCAACTAGCTGAAACACCTGGTGTCCATAAGGGTCATTTGCATATATCCCACATGCCTCTAATTGAAGATGTTTGAGAGATCACTCATTGGAAGTTCCAGCTTGGCTGGAGTATCCATTTTGTTTTTACCGATTGGTTTTTCAGTGTGACCTTCTCACTCATTGTTTTAGTTTATTTGCGATATTTTGCAGTCACCCTAATGATAATGGACATCAGCTAGGTATAACAATGCTTTTTTTCTTATGCTAGTCAAGCACTCTGCTTTTGCTGTGCTGATGAGATCATAGCAAGGCCAAAATATGCATACCCATAGCTAGTGGGGTTTAGCTTTATTGGCTTGAAATTGTCCATTAAAATAAAAAAACAAGTCATGAGCATTCGGTATCACCGATTATCTGAAACACCTGATGTTCATAATGGTCATTTGCATATATCCCACATGTGTCTGAATGAAGAGGTTACAGAGATCACTCATTGGAAGTTCCAGCTTGGGTAAAGTTTCCATTTTGTTTTTACTGATTGTTTTTTCAGTGAGACCTTCTCAGTCATCATTTTAGTTTGGCAGTTGGGATATTTTGCAGTCACCCTAATGATAATGGACATCAGCTGGATATAACAGCTGCGTGTTTCTTCTGTTTAGTCAAACACTCTGCTTGTGCTGCTTTTATTTGGTCATAACAAGGCCAAAATATGCATAGCTACAGTTAGTGGGGTTTGGCTTTACTGGCTTGAAATTGTTTCTTAAAATTTTGAAAAAAAGTCATGTGCATTCAGAATAGCCAATTAGCTGAAGCATGTGGTGTTCATTAGGGTAATTTGCATATAAGATACATGCTTGTTATTGAAGAGATTTGAGAGATCACTCATTAGAAGTTCCAGCTTGGCTGCAGTTTCAGTTTTGACTTTCCTGATTGTTTTTTCAGTGCGACCTTCTCACTCATCATTTTAGTTTGGCATTTGGGATATTTTGGAGTCACCCTAATGGTAATGGATATCAGCTGGGTATAACAGCCCTGTGTTTCTTAAGCTTTGTCAAACACTCCTGTCCTGTCCTGATGAGATCAAAGCAAGGCAGAAATTTGCATTTTCACAGCTAGTAGGGTTTAGCTTTATTGGCTTGAAATTGTCAATTAAAATTATAAAGCAAGTCAAGGGCATTAAAAATCGCCAATTAGCTGAAATATTTGGTGTTTCTATGGGTCATTTGCATTTATCTCACATGCTTCTGATTGATGAGGTTTGAGAGATCACTCATTGAAAGTTCCAGCTTGGCCGGAGTTTCCATTTTGTTTTTGCTGATTCGTTTTTCAGTGTGACCTTCTCATTTATCATTTTAGTTTATTTGGGATAGTTCATTTTAGTTTGTTATTTGGGATATTTTGCAGTCACTGTAATGATAGTGGACATCAGCTGGGTATAATAGCCCTGTGTTTGCTAGTTTGCTTGTGTTGTGCTGATGAGGTCATAAGAAGGCTGAAATATGCATATCCACAGTTAGTGGGGTTTGGATTTATTGGCTTGAAATTGTCCATTAAAGTGATGAAACAAGTCATGGGCATTCAGAATCACCAATTAGCTGAAACCCCTGGGGTTCATAAGGGCCATTTGCATACATCCCATGTGCCTCTGATTGAAGTGGTATGATAAACCACGCATTGAAAGTTCCAGCTTGGCTGCAGTTTCCATTTTGTTTTTCCTGATTGTTTTTTCAGTGTGACCTTCTCACTCATCATTTTAGTTTGTTATTTGGGATATCTTGCAGTCACCCTAATGATAATGGACATCAGCTGGGTATAACAGCCCTGTGTTTCTTATGCTAGTCAAACACTCTGCTTGTGTTGTTGAGTTTATAACAAGCTGAAATATGCATATTCACAGCTAATGGGGTTTGGCTTTTTTGGATTAATATTGTCCATTAAAATGACAAAACAAGTCATGGGTGTTCAGAATCGCCAATTTTCTGTAACACCTGGTGTTAATAAGGGTAATTTACATGTATCGCACATGTCTCTGATTGAATAGGTTTGAGAGATCACTCATTGGAAGTTCCAGCTTGGGTGGAGTTTCCACTTTGTTTTTACTGTTTGCTTTTTCAGTGAGACCTTCTCGGTCATTGTTTTAGTTTGGCAGCTGGGATTTTTTGCAGTCATCTTAATGAAACAAGTCATGGGCATTCTGAATTGCCAATTAGCTGAAACACCTGGTGTTCATAATGGTGATTTGCATATATCCCACATGCCTCTTATTGAAGAGTTTTGAGAGATCACTCATTGGAAATTCCAGCTTGGGTGGAGTTTCCCTTTTGTTTTTACTGATTGTTTTTTCAGTGAGACCTTCTCACTTATCATTTTTGTTTGGCATTTGGGATATTTTGCAGTTACCCTAATGATAATGGACATCAGTTGGGTATAACAGCCCTGTGTTTCTCATAGTCAAATACTTTGTTTGTGGTGTGCTGATGAGATCGCAACTAGGCTGAAATATGTGTATTCCCAGCTAGTGGGGTTTGGTTTTATTGGCTTGAAGCTGTCCATTAAAATGATGAAACAAATCAAGGGCATCAAAAATTGCAAATTATCTGAAAGACTTGGTGTTTATAAGCATAATTTGCATATATCCCATGTGTTTCTGATTGAAGAGGTTTGAGACATCACTCATTGAAAGTTCCAGCTTCGTTGGAATTTTTATTTTGTTTTTACTGATTAGTTTTTCAATGTGACCTTCTCACTTATTGTTTTAGTTTGTTTGGGATAGTTCATTTTAGTTTGTGGTTTGGGATATTTTGCAGTCACCCTAATGATAATGGGCATAAGCTGTGTGTAACAGACTTGTGTTTCATATACTAGTCAAATACTCTGCTTGTTTTGTGATGGTGAGTTCATAACATGGCCAAAATATTCATAGCCACAGCTAGTGGGGTTTGGCTTTACTGGCTTGAGTTTGTCCATTAAAATTTTGAAACAAGTCATGGGCATTCAGAATTGCTAATTAGCTAAAACATGTGGTGTTCATAAGGGTCATTTGCATGTATCCCACATGCTTCTTTTTGAAGAGGTTTGAGAGATCACTTATTGAAAGTTCCAGCTTGGCTGGAGTTTCCATTCTGTTTTAATGATTGTTTATTCAGTGAGATCTTCTCACTCATTGTTTTAGTTTATTATTTGGGATATTTTGCAGTCACCCTTATTGCTAATGGACATCAGCTAGGTATAACAGCCCTGTGTTTCTTATGCTTAGTCAAACAGTATGCTTTTGCTGTGCTGATGAGGCCATAATAGGGCTAAAATATGCATGTCCACAGCTACTGGGGCTATTGGTTTGAAATTGCCCATTAAAATGACAAAACAAGTCAATGGCAATAAGAATCACCAATTAGCTGAAACACTTGGTTTTTATAAGCATCTTATTTGCATATATCCCACATGTGTCTGATTGAAGTATTTTGAGATTTCACTCACTGAAAGTTCCAGCTTGGCTGGACTTTCCATTTTGTTTTTCCTGATTGCTTTTTCAGTGTGACCTTCTAACTCATCGTTTTAGTTTATTTGGGATATTTTGCAGTCACCCTAATGATAATGGACATCAGCTTGGTATAACAGCCTTGTGTTTCAAATGCTAGTCAAACACTCTGCTTGTGCTGTGCTGATGAGTTCATAACAAGGCCAAAATATACATATCCACAGCTGGTAGTGTTTTGTTTTATTGGTTTAAAGTTGCCCATTCAAATGATGAAGCAAATCAAGGGCAACAGGTATTGCCAATTAGCTAAAACACCTGGTGTTTATAAGCATCATTTGTATATATATCCCACATGTCCCTGAGTGAATAGGTTTGAGAGATCACTCATTGGAAGTTCTAGCTTGGCTGGAGTTTTCATTTTGTTTTAATGATTGTTTTTTTTATCTTCTCACTCATTGTTTTAGTTTATTATTTGGGATATCTTGTAGTCACCCTAATGAGAATGGACATCAGCTGGGTATAACAGCCCTGTGTTTCTTATGCTTAGCCATACACTCTGCTTCTGCTGTACTGATGAGGTTATAACAAGGCCGAAATATGCATATCAACAGTTAATGAGGTTTGGCTTTATTGGCTTGAAATTGTCCATTAAAATGATGAAGCAAGTCATAGGCATTCAGAATCGCCTATTAGCTGAATCCCCTGAAAGGTCATTTGCATATATCCCACATGCCTCTGATTGAAGAGGTTTGAGAGATCACTCATTGGAAGTTCCAGCTTGGCTGGAGTTTCCATTTTGTTTTTATTGATTGGTTTTTCTGTGTGACCTTCTTACTCATCATTTTAGTTTATTTGGGATAGTTCTTTTTAGTTATTTATTTGGGATATTTTGCAGTCACCGTTATGATAATTGAAATCAGCTGGCTATAACAGCCCTGTGTTTCTTATGCTTAGTCAAACGCTTTTCTTGTGTTGTGCTGATGAGATTATAAGAAGACTGAAATATGTATATCCACTGTGAGTGGGGCTTGGCTTTATTGGTTTGAAACTGTCCATTAAAAGGATAAAACAAATCATGGGCATTCAGAATCGCCAATTAGCTGAAACACCGGGTATTCATTTGCGTAATTTGAATATATTCCACATGCCTCTGATAGAAGAGGTTTGAGAGATCACTCATTGGAGATTCCAGCTTGGCTGAAGTTTCCATTTTTTACTGATTGTTTTTTCAGTGTGACCTTCTCATTCATCATTTTAGTTTATTTGGGATATTTTGCTGTCACCGTTATGATAATTGACCTCAGCTGGTTATAACAGCCTTGTGTTTCATACGCTTAGTCAAATACTTTGCTTGTGCTGTGCTGATGAGGTCATAAAAGGGCTGAAATATGCATATCCACAGCTAGTGGGATTAGGCTTAATTGGCTTGAAATTGTCCATTAAAATGACAAAACAAGTCACTGGCATTTAGAATCGCCAACTAGCTGAAACACCTGGTGTCCATAAGGGTAATTTGCATATATCCCACATGCCTCTAATTGAAGATGTTTGAGAGATCACTCAATGGAAGTTCCAGCTTGGCTGGAGTATCCATTTTGTTTTTACCGATTGGTTTTTCAGTGTGACCTTCTCACTCATTGTTTTAGTTTATTTGTGATAGTTTGCAGTCACCCTAATGATAACGGACATCAGCTAGGTATAACAATGCTTTTTTTTCTTATGTTTAGTGTAACAGTCCTTTGTTTGTTATGCTAGTCAAACACGCTGCTTTTGCTGTGTTGATGAGGTCATAGCAAGGCCAAATATATGCATATCCACAGCTAGTGGGGTTTAGCTTTATTGGCTTGAAGTTGTCCATTAAAATAGCAAAACAAGTCATGGGCATTCAGAATTTCCAATTAGCTGAAACACCTGGTGTATATAATTGTGATTTGTATATATTCTATTGAAGAGGTTTGAGAGATCACTCATTGGAAATTCCAACTTGGTTGGAGTTTCCCTTTTGTTTTTACTGATTGTTTTTTCAGTGAGACCTTCTTACTTATCATTTTTGTTTGGCATTTGGGATATTTTGCAGTCACCCTAATGATAATGGACATCAGCTGGGTATAACAACCCTGTGTTTCTTATGCTTTGTGAAACACTCTGCTTATGCTTTGCTGATGAGGTCATAACAAGGCCAAAATATACATACTGACAGCTAGTGGGGTTTGGCTTAATTGTCTTAAATACTGAAACAAGTCAAGGCATTAAGTATAGCGAATTAGCTGAAACACTTGGTGTTGATAAGCATCATTTGCATATATTCCACATGCTTCTGACTGAAGGGATTTGAGAGATCACTCACTGAAAGTTCCAGCTTGGCTGGAGTTTCTATTTTGTTTTTACTGATTGGTCTTTCAGTATGACCTTCTCACTTATCGTTTTAGTTTGTTATTTGGCAAAGTTTGTTTTAGTTTATTTGGGATACTTTGCAGTCACTCTAATGATAATGGACATCAGCTGGGTATAACAGCCCTGTGTTTCGTATGCTAGTCAATCTGTTTGCACTTTGTCGATGAGGTCATAACAAGGCTGAAATATGCATATCCACAGCTAGTGGGGTTTGGCTTTATTGGCTTGAAATTGTACATTAAAATGATGTAACAAGTCATGGGCATTTAGAATCACCAATTATCGGAAACACTTGGTGTTCATAAGGTTCATTTACATATATCCCACATGTCTTTGATTGAAAAGGTTTGAGAGATCACTAATTGGAAGTTCCAGCTTAGGTGGAGTTTCCATTTTGTTTTTACTGATTGTTTTTTTCAGTGAGACCTTCTCAGTCATCATTTTAGTTTGGCAGTTGGGATATTTTGCAGTCACCCTAATGATAATGGACTTCAGCTGGGTATAACAGCCCTGTGTTTCTTATGCTTTGTTAAATGCTCTGCTTGTGCTGTGCTGATGATGTCATAACAAGGCCAAAATATGCATATCAACAGCTAATGGGTTTTGTCTTCATTGGCTTGAAAACGTCCATTAAAATGATGGAACAAATCATAGCCATTCAGAATCATCAATTATCTGAAACACCTGCTCTTCATAAGAAACATTTGCATATATCCCACATGCCTCTGATTGAAGAAGTTTGAGAGATCATTGTTTAGAAGTTCCAGCTTGGCTTGAGTTTCCATTTTGTTTTTACTGATTGGTTTTTCAGTGAGACCTTCTCAGTCATCATTTTAGTTTGGCAGTTGGGATATTTTGCAGTCACCCTAATGATAATGGACTTCAGCTGGGTATAACAGCCCTGTGTTTTGTATGCTTTGTTAAATGCTCTGCTTGTGCTGTGCTGATGATATCATAACAAGGCCAAATATATGCATATCCACAGCTAGTGGGGTTTAGCTTTATTGGCTTGAAGTTGTCCATTAAAATAGCAAAACAAGTCATGGGCATTCAGAATTTCCAATTAGCTGAAACACCTGGTGTATATAATTGTGATTTGTATATATTCCACATGCCTTCTATTGAAGAGGTTTGAGAGATCACTCATTGGAAATTCCAACTTGGTTGGAGTTTCCCTTTTGTTTTTACTGATTGTTTTTTCAGTGAGACCTTCTTACTTATCATTTTTGTTTGGCATTTGGGATATTTTGCAGTCACCCTAATGATAATGGACATCAGCTGGGTATAACAACCCTGTGTTTCTTATGCTTTGTGAAACACTCTGCTTATGCTTTGCTGATGAGGTCATAACAAGGCCAAAATATGCATACTGACAGCTAGTGGGGTTTGGCTTAATTGTCTTAAATACTGAAACAAGTCATTGGCATTAAGTATAGCGAATTAGCTGAAACACTTGGTGTTGATAAGCATCATTTGCATATATTCCACATGCTTCTGACTGAAGGGATTTGAGAGATCACTCACTGAAAGTTCCAGCTTGGCTGGAGTTTCTATTTTGTTTTTACTGATTGGTCTTTCAGTATGACCTTCTCACTTATCATTTTAGTTTGTTATTTGGCAAAGTTTGTTTTAGTTTATTTGGGATACTTTGCAGTCACCCTAATGATAATGGGCATCAGCTGGGTATAACAGCCCTGTGTTTCGTATGCTAGTCAATCTGTTTGCACTTTGCCGATGAGGTCATAACAAGGCTGAAATATGCATATCCACAGCTAGTGGGGTTTGGCTTTATTGGCTTGAAATTGTACATTAAAATGATGTAACAAGTCATGGGCATTTAGAATCACCAATTATCGGAAACACTTGGTGTTCATAAGGTTCATTTACATATATCCCACATGTCTTTGATTGAAAAGGTTTGAGAGATCACTAATTGGAAGTTCCAGCTTAGGTGGAGTTTCCATTTTGTTTTTACTGATTGTTTTTTTCAGTGAGACCTTCTCAGTCATCATTTTAGTTTGGCAGTTGGGATATTTTGCAGTCACCCTAATGATAATGGACTTCAGCTGGGTATAACAGCCCTGTGTTTCTTATGCTTTCTTGTGCTGTGCTGATGATGTCATAACAAGGCCAAAATATGCATATCAACAGCTAATGGGTTTTGTCTTCATTGGCTTGAAAACATCCATTAAAATGATGGAACAAATCATAGCCATTCAGAATCATCAATTATCTGAAACACCTGCTCTTCATAAGAAACATTTGCATATATCCCACATGCCTCTGACTGAAGAAGTTTGAGAGATCATTGTTTAGAAGTTCCAGCTTGGCTTGAGTTTCCATTTTGTTTTTACTGATTGGTTTTTCAGTGAGACCTTCTCAGTCATTATTTTAGTTTGGCAGTTGGGATATTTTGCAGTCACCCTAATGATAATGGACTTCAGCTGGGTATAACAGCCCTGTGTTTTGTATGCTTTGTTAAATGCTCTGCTTGTGCTGTGCTGATGATGTCATAACAAGGCCAAAATATGCATATTAACAGCTAATGGGTTTTGTCTTCATTGGCTTGAAAACGTCCATTAAAATGATGGAACAAATCATAGCCATTCAGAATCATCAATTATCTGAAACACCTGCTATTCATAAGAGACATTTGCATATATCCCACATGCCTCTGATTGAAGAAGTTTGAGAGATCATTGTTTAGAAGTTCCAGCTTGGATTGAGTTTCCATTTTGTTTTTACTGATTGGTTTTTCAGTGAGACCTTCTCAGTCATCATTTTAGTTTTGTAGTTGGGATATTTTGCAGTCACCCTAATGATAATGGACTTCAGCTGGGTATAACAGCCCTGTGTTTTGTATGCTTTGTTAAATGCTCTGCTTGTGCTGTGCTGATGATGTCATAACAAGGCCAAAATATGCATCTCAACAGCTAATGGGTTTTGTCTTCATTGGCTTGAAAACATCCATTAAAATGATGGAACAAATCATAGCCATTCAAAATCATCAATTATCTGAAACACCTGGTATTCATAAGAGACATTTGCATATATCCCACATGCCTCTGATTGAAGAGTTTTGAGAGATCATTGTTTAGAAGTTCCAGCTTGGCTTGAGTTTCCATTTTGTTTTTACTGATTGGTTTTTCAGTGTGACCTTTTCACTCATCATTTTAGTTTGTTATTTGGCAAAGTTTGTTTTAGTTTGTTATTTGGGATACTTTGCAGTCATCCTAATGACGATGGACATTAGCTGGGTATAACAGCCCTGTTTTTCATATGCTTAATCAAACGCTGTGTCTGTGCTTTGCTGATGAGGTCATAAGGGTGAAATATGCATCTTCACAGCTAGTAGGTTTTGCTTTACTGGCTTGAAATTGTCTATTAAAATAACAAAACAAGTCAAGGCATTAAGAATCGCCAATTAGCTGAAACACTTGGTGTTTATAAGTAGCATTTGCATATATTCCACATGCCACTGATTGAAGGGATTTGAGAGATCACTCATTGAAAGTTCCAGCTTGACTGGAGTTTCCATTTTGGTTTTACTGATTGTTTTTTCAGTGTGACCTTCTCCCTCATCATTTTAGTTTATGTGGGATAGTTCATTTTAGTTTGTTATTTGGCATACTTTGTTGTCACCCTAATGATAATGAACATCAGCTGGGTATAACAGCCCTGTGTTTTTTATGTTTAGTCAAACACTCCACTTGTGCTGTGCTAATGAGGTCATAACAAGGCCAAAATATGCATATCCACAGCTAGTGGGGTTTGGCTTTATTAATTTGAAATTGTCCATTAAAATGATGAAACAAGTCATTGGCATTTAAAATCTCCAATTTGCTGAAGCATTTGGTGTTCATAAGGGTGATTTGCATATATCCCACATGTCTCTTATTGAATAGGTTTGAGAGATCAATCATTGGATGTTCTAGCGTGAGTGGAGTTTCCATTTTGTTTTTACTGATTGTTTTTTCAGAGAGACCTTCTCACTCATCGTTTTAGTTTGGCATTTGGGATATTTTGCAGTCACCCTAATGATAATGGACATCAGCTGGATGTAACAGCCCTGTGTTTCTTACGCTTAGTCTAACACTCTGCTTGTGCTCTGCTGATGAGGTCACAGCAAAGTCAAAATATACATATCAACAGCTGGTGTGACTTGGCTTCATTGGCTTGAAAATATCCATTGAAATGACGGAACAAATCATAGCCATTCAGAATCGCCATTTAGCTGAATCCCTTGGTGTTCATAAGGGTCATTTGCATTTATCCCACATGCCTTTGATGGAAGAGTGTGACCTTCTTACTCATCATTTTAGTTTATTTGGTATAGTTCATTTTAGTTTGTTGTTTGGGATATTTTCAGTCACAATAATGATAATGGACATCAGCTGGGTATAACAGCCCTGTGTTTCTTATGCTTTGTCAAACAATCTGCTTGTGCTTTGCTGATGAGGTCATAACAAGGCCAAAATATGCATATCAACAGCTAGTGGATTTGGCTTTATTGGCTTGAAATTGTCTATTAAAATGCCTAAACAAGTCAAGGCATTAAGTATCGCCAATTAGCTGAAACACTTGGTGTTTATAAGCATCATTTACATATATCCCACATGCTTCTGATTGAAGTGATTTGAGAGATCACTCATTGAAAGTTTCCATTTTGTTTTTACTGATTGCTTTTTCAGTATGACCTTCTCACTCATCGTTTTAGTTTGTTATTTGGCAAAGTTTGTTTTAGTTTATTTGGGATACTTTGCAGTCACCCTAATGATAATGGACATCAGCAGCCCTGTGTTTCTTAGTCAAATACCTTGCTTGTGTTGTGCTAATGAGGTCACAGTAAGGCTAAAATATATATAAACAGAGCTAGTGTAGTTTTGTTTTTTTTTTGCTTGAAATTGTCAATTAAAATGACAAAACAAGTCAAGGGCATTAATAATTGCCAATTAGCTAAAACTAGGTTTTCATAAGGGTCATTTGTATATATCCCACCTGCCTCTGACTGAAGAAAAAAAAAACTAAATGAAACTCCAGCCAAGTTAGTTTGTTTTTTGGGATATTTTGCAGTCACGCTAATGATAATGGACATCAGCTGGGTATAACAGCCCTTAGTTAAATACTTTGCTTGTGTTGTGTTGATGAGGTCATAAGAAGGCCGAAATACGTATATCCACAGCTAGTGTGGTTTGGGTTTATTGTCTTGAAATTGTTCATTAAAACGGTGAAACAAGGCTTGGGCATTTAGAATTGCCAATTAGCTGAAACACCTGGTGTTCATAAGGGTCATCTGCATATATCCCACATGCCTCTGATTGAAGAGGTTTGAGAGATCACTCATTGGAAGTTCCAGCTTCGCTGGAGTTTCCATTTTGTGTTTACTGATTAGTTTTTCAGTGTGACCTTCTCACTCATTTTAGATTCTTTCTATAGCCAAAAAAGTAATTTCTTAAAGTTGGAAAAGTAAGTTACCCCCTTTAGTGTTGAATTGATTAGTATGGCAAAAATTATCTGCAGTAGAGAATTGCATACAATAAAGATGAGAACTTCTAATATTATACATTCATATAAATCTTTGTTTAAACTTAAAGACTTGCTTGAAAACTATTAATTGTTGTTAATATGTATAACTTTAATGTATTGATCAGCTGTAGATGCATGTAAATAGTTATTTGTTTGCTTTATAATTAATTTGTTTATATATTGTTTTAAAAACAAATTAACAAAAGCATTTAAACTTTCTGTACTTGATCTTTTCAGACATTTGCATGTTTGTTTATTTACAGTCTCTCTATATCTGAATTATTTCTTTATCAGTCTTCCAAACTTGGAATTCTTACAGGTTTAAGTTTGATGAATCTGTCACTTTTCTGATAATATGCCATGGTTAGCAACTTTTGAATCAGTGGATTATTTGGTCAGGATTTACATCAGCCACATTTGCAGATTCTGAGTCCTGATCTGTATACAGGTTGAACAGATGTGATCTGAGCAGGCAACAGTACTATCTTCTTTAACTCTAGATTGTGCAACAACTCTTTTTTTTTCTGATCTATAGCGTTGCGTTCTTTAGTCAATTCACATGTGACTGATCTGGTATGGTAAGCACATGTTGTATATTCCTTCTGTCAATTTGCATATTAGTACCTTGCATCAGATAAGATCTCAGAATTTTTGTAGGACTGTACACTGAATTTTACGGTACTTATGTATTATCGCAACCAGATTTTCGCAGCTGCGAAAATCACATGCTATAATAAGAACTACTGCAGAAAACACCCTAAACTGTTTTTTTTTACATGTTTACTAATGAATTGAAGAAGAAGAAGAACTAATGAATAATAACTTTTGATTCAAGTCCGGAAGGAAAACAATTGCACCAGTCTTCCCTCTGTTTTGCCATGTATTACACACGCATGCTTCGATTGTCAGGGCTGCTGTCTAAAAGATGAAACAACTACGACTAACACATAATGTATTGTCACCTGAAGTATGGCAAAAAAGTTCAATGGGAATTGAAAGAGTTAAGTTCAAGGGGAATTGAAAGGGTTAAGCTGACATTTGATAGTAACTGAGCGGTGTAAACCTGCTGTAATTCCTTGAGAATGTTTCTATATTTCTTGAGGTTAACGTATACATCTTTACGTTTACAGTTAATGCAGAAATGAATTAGCAGCACACATGCTGCCAGTAAAATGCATGTCAGGTTAAAAAAACCCTGTCAATGACAGAAAGTGCAATCATGTCTGAATTCCAGGCAAAGAGTTGAAGGGGAATTGAAAGGGTATAGCTGACTTTGTACTAAAGGTTCCAATATATATGTTAATGCAGGGAAGAGATAGCACCACCTGTGCCAGCAGTAAAGTGCATACTTCAACAGCAACACTGACAATTTTCAGTTTGGTTTGTTAACCCTTGCTAAAACATCCTTCATTGTAAAAGCAAACAGATTTTCTGACATTTGTATGACATTAACAGACAAATGTCAACAGTGGGAAACAGTAACACTTGACTACTGGCCATGAACATTCATTCGACATACTCCTGGTTAAGTTGCCTTTGCTGTGCTTGTGATCAGGAAGGCAGGATCTGTCATGTGCTGTTGCAGTGCAGAGTTCACTAAAGGCCAAAATGTGAATATCCACAGCTAGTGGGGTTTGGCTTTATTAGCTTGAAATTGTCAATTAAAATGACTAAACAAGTCATGTGCATTCAGAATCACCCATTATCTGAAACACCTGGTGTTCATAAGGGTCATTTGCATAAATCCCACATGTCTCTGATTGAAGAGGTTTGAGAGATCACTCACTGGAAGTTCCGGCTTGGGTGGAGTTTCCATTTTGTTTTTACTGATTGGTTTTTCAGTGAGACCTTCTCAGTCATTGTTTTAGTTTGGCAGTTTGGATAGTTTACAGTCACCATAATGATAACGGACATCAGCTGGGTATAACATCCCTGTGTTTCTTCTACTTAGATAAGCATTCTGCTGTTTGTACTGTTCTTATAAATATGCATGGTCACAGCTAGTGGGGTTTGACTTTACTGGCTTGAAATTGTCGATTAAAATTTTGAAACAAATCATGAGCATTAAGAACTGACAATTAGCTGAAATATGTGGTGTTCTTAAGGGTTATTTGCATATATCCCACATGCCTCTGATTGAAGATGTTTCAGAGATCACTGATAGTAAGTCCCAGCTTGGTTGCAGTTTCCATTTTTTGGGTGGGGTTTCCATTTTGTTTTTATTGATTGTCTTTTCAGTGAGACCCTCTCAGTCATCATTTTAGTTTGGCAGTTGGGATATTTTGCATTGACCCTAATGATAATGGACATCAGCTGGGTATAACAGCCCTGTGTTTCTTATGCTTTGTCAAACACTCTGCTTGTGCTGTGCTGATGAGGCATAACAAGGCCAAAATATGCATATCAACAGTTAGTGGGGTTTAGCTTCATTGGCTTGAAATTGTCATTTAAAATGATGGAACAAGTCATAGTCATTCAGAATCGCCAATTAGCTGAATCCCATGATGTTCATAAGGGTCATTTACATATATCCCACATGCCTCTGAGTGAAGAGGTTTGAGAGATCATTCTTTGGAAGTTCCAGCTTGGATGGAGTTTCCATTTTGTTTTTACTGATTGATTTTTCAATGTGACCTCACTCATCGTTTTAGTTTGTTATTTGGCATAGTTCATTTTAGTTTGTTACTTGGGATACTTTGCAGTCACCCTAATGATAATGGACATCAGCTGGGTATAACAGCCCTGTTTTTCTTATGCTTAGTCAAACGCTGTGTCTGTGCTGTGCTGATGATTCACAACAAGAGTTAAATATGCATGTCTACAGCTAGTCAGTTTGGCTTTACTGGCTTGAAATTGTCCATTAAAATGACAAACCAAATTATGGACATTTAGAATTGCCAATTAGCTGGAACACCTTGTGTTCATAAAGGTCATTTGTGTATATCCCACCTGTCTCTGCTTGAAGAGGTTTGAGAGATCACTCATTAGAAGTTCCAGCGTGGGTGATATTCCCATTTTGTTATTATTGACTGGTTATTTAGTGACATCTTCTCAGTCATTGTTTTAGTTTGGCATTTGAGATGTTTTGTAGTAATCCTAATGATAATTGACCTCAGCTGGGTATAACAGTCCTGTGTTTCTTATGCTTAGTCAAACACTCTGCTTGTGCTGTGCTGATGAGGTCATAAAAAGGCCAAAACATGCATATCCACAGCTAGTGGGGTTTGGCTTTATTGTCTTGAAATTGTCCATTAAAATGACGAAACAAGTCATGCGCATTCAGAATCACCAATTAGCTGAAACACCTGGTGTTCATAAGGGTGATTTGCATATATCCTACATGCCTCTTATTGTAGAGGTTTGAGAGATCACTCATTGGAAGTTCCAACTTGGGTGGAGTTTCCATTTTGTTTTTACTGATTGGTTTTTCAGTGAGATCTTCTCACTGAATGTTTTAGTTTGGCATTTGGGATATTTTGCTGTCACCCTAATGATAATGGACATCAGCTGGGTATAGCAGCCCTGTGTTTCTTCTGCTTAGTCAAATACCTTACTTGTACTGTGCTAATGAGGTCATAGTAAAGCCAAAATGTAGATAAACAGAGCTAGTATAGTTTGGCTTTATTGGCTTGAAGTTATCAATTAAAATGACAAAACAAGTCAAGGGCATTAAGAATCGCCAATTAGCTGAAACCTGGTTTTCATAAGGGTCATTTGTATATATCTTTCATGCATCTAACTGAAGATGTTTTAGGGATTACTGTTTGGAAGTTCTAGCTTGGTTGAAGTTTCCATTTTTTTACTGATTAAAACAAAGAGTTAGAAGGTCACACTGAAAAACCAATCAGAAAAAAAAAAACTAAATGAAAACTCCAGCCAAGTTAGTTTGCTATTTGGGATATTTTGCAGTCACCCTAATGATAATGGACATCAGCTGGGTATAACAGCCCTCTGGTTCTTATGTTCTGGTTCTTCTTAAATACTTTGCTTGTGTTGTGTTGATGAGATCATAAGAAGGCCGAAATACGCATATCCACAGCTAGTGTGGTTTGGCTTTATTGTCTTGAAATTGTTCATTAAAACGGTGAAACAAGGCTTGGGCATTTAGAATTGCCAATTAGCTGAAACACCTGGTGTTCATAAGGGTCATTTGCATATATCCTACATGCCTCTGATTGAAGAGGTTTGAGAGATCACTCATTGGAAGTTCCAGCTTCGCTGGAGTTTCCATTTTGTGTTTACTGATTAGTTTTTCAGTGTGACCTTCTCACTCATCATTTTAGATTCTTTCTATAGCCAAAAAAGTAATTTCTTAAAATTGGAAAAGTAAGTTACCCCCTTTAGTGTTGAATTGATTAGTATGGCAAAAATTATCTGCAGTAGAGAATTGCATACAATAAAGATGAGAACTTCTAATATTATACATTCATATAAATCTTTGTTTAAACTTAGAGACTTGCTTGAAAACTATTAATTGTTAATATGTATAACTTTAATGTATTGATCAGCTGTAGACGTATGTAAATAGTTATTTGTTTGCTTTATAATTAATTTGTTTATATATTGTTTTAAAAACAAATTAAAAAAAGCATTTAAACTTTCTGTACTTGATCTTTTCAGACATTTGCATGTTTGTTTATTTACAGTCTCTCTATATCTGAATTATTTCTTTATCAGTCTTCCAAACTTGGAATTCTTACAGGTTTAAGTTTGATGAATCTGTCACTTTTCTGATAATATGCCATGGTTAGCAACTTTTGAATCAGTGGATTATTTGGTCAGGATTTACATCAGACACATTTGCAGATTCTGAGTCCTGATCTCTATACAGGTTGAACAGATGTGATCTGAGCAGGCAACAGTACTATCTTCTTTAACTCTAGATTGTGCAACAACTCTTTTTTTTTTTTCTGATCTATAGCGTTGAGTTCTTTAGTCAATTCACATGTGACTGATCTGGTATGGTAAGCACATGTTGTATATTCCTTCTGTCAATTTGCTTATTAGTACCTTGCATCAGATAAGATCTCAGAATTTTTGTAGGACTGTACACTGAATTTTACGGTACTTACGTATTATCGCAACCAGATTTTCGCAGCTACGAAAATCACATGCTATAATAAGAACTACTGCAGAAAACACCCTAAACTGTTTTTTTTTTACATGTTTACTAATGAATTGAAGAAGAAGAAGAAGAAGAAGAAGAACTAATGAATAATAACTTTTGATTCAATTCCGGAAGGAAAACAATTGCACCAGTCTTCCCTCTGTTTTGCCATGTATTACACACGCATGCTTCGATTGTCAGGGCTGCTGTCTAAAAGATGAAACAACTACGACTAACACATAATGTATTGTCACCTGAAGTATGGCAAAAAAGTTCAATGGGAATTGAAAGAGTTAAGTTCAAGGGGAATTGAAAGGGTTAAGCTGACATTTGATAGTAACTGAGCGATGTAAACCTGCTGTAATTCCTTGAGAATTTTTCTATATTTCTTGAGGTTCACGTATACATCTTTACGTTTACAGTTAATGCAGAAATGAATTAGGAGCACACATGCTGCCAGTAAAATGCATGTCAGGTTAAAAAACCCTGTCAATGACAGAAAGTGCAATCATGTCTGAATTCCAGACAAAGAGTTGAAGGGGAATTGAAAGGGTATAGCTGACTTTGTACTAAAGGTTCAAATATATATGTTAATGCAGGGAAGAGATAGCACCACCTGTGCCGGCAGTAAAGTGCATACTTCAACAGCAACACTGACAATTTTCAGTTTGGTTTGTTAACCCTTGCTAAAACATCCTTCATTGTAAAAGCAAACAGATTTTCTGACATTTGTATGACATTAACGGACAAATGTCAACAGTGGGAAACAGTAACACTTGACTACTGGCCATGGACATTCATACGACATACTCCTGGTTGAGTTGCCTTTGCTGTGCTCTTGATCAGGAAGGCAGGATCTGTCATGTGCTGTTGCAGTGCAGAGTTCACCGGCCAACTGAGACACGCCAGGCAGGCGTCAAAAAATTGGCAGTTATTCCTCTCCCTGCCTCATGCAGTGTGTGCCACAGTATTCCTTACTTGCTTCCACTCCTGTTTCCAGCTTAATTAACCTGTCTACTCATAAACAACCGTGAAAATCTGGTTGCGATAATACGTAAGTACCAATTTTACTTTCAATTTTAAAAGAATCTTGATTCTGATGTAGTTTCATTTAACTCTTCCCCTTTCTATAAAATGGAAAGACTGTTTACTGTTTTAGCATAGTCTTTTTTTTTGCTAGGATTGCCATGTCTACAGCAACTCAATAGTTGTCTGTCTGCAATCAGTTAGCAGTACAGGAAATAAGGAAGGTAACTTGGATTTGAGATGATGACCTATCAGTCCCTGTGATGGAGATAAACTTATAGAAGTAGTGGTATATTCCTGTATTCAAGACTAGACAATAGTGAGATCAAGCAGCATATTCAGCAAATCAAATGGCATCAGAAATAATTGGTCTGGGGATCTAAACCTCTTCTGCAACATCAACAAAGTGGTTTGGAGAGACAGGTATATTTCTCAGAAGGTACTGCTGCTATGAAACAGACTCCCCATTCATATAAAACAAGGTTAATTTCTGTCCATTTTCAAACACAACTTAGATGTATGGATGAGAAACAGACAATTTACCCCAGGACTGCTCCCTGTACTACTAATGGACAGATGCAGCTCCTAAAGGCTTTATCTGATGTGTGGGTCCCTCAAATTATCTACTGTATGATCCCAATTATTCTCATTAGGGGTAATATATAATTATCAACCATGGGATGTGTAAGGCCAATCTATAACCAAATGGAATAGGTTATTTGGAGCAGAGAAAGTTAAACTGGCTAGGTTAAAATGACTTGTAAGGGCAGCTAGCCAAGTGCTTACTTTTTGAACCTATTCATATTTCTTGAGAAGATTAGTCATTAGTCATTGTTTGAACCATACATTTCACTTGTCCATTGCTGTGAGAATATCTAGAACTTGGCGTAATATGATTAAATTCACACTATGTCTAAAGATTATACAATTCCTGGTTCACAAATAGAGGACCATTATCTGATATCACTTCTTTTTGGGATTTCAGTACAGTAACAATGCACTGACTTGTGTTACATCACTGCACAACTTTAGGAAACTTTGAATAATTATCTTCACATATGAGAAAATGTATATCCTTGTCCTGAAATAAGTCAGCCCTCACTTTTCATCCGAGATAGACATGGACTATCATGTGTTACCATTTCCTTTTTCTGGTGTCGATTTATGAACATACTGCGTACCCCACAGTTTTGTATCAAATCTTCCATCTGTGCAGACAAATTGGATGAATATAACTCACCAGAAGGTTTTCTTTTCACATGTTCATGCTTAAATGTTTCTCATAAATTTTCTTTAGCATAGTCTCATGTAGCTAAGAAAGAATGATAATGTAACTTTGTCACCTTTAAATAATAAGCCTTGAATATATGACAACTCATCTCTATAAGGAAAGTAAGCTCCAATAAAAGAATGTAATGACTTTTCATTGTCTGGCAACCCTGAGTCACATGGCAATGAAGTTCACTCACCCTTTTCAGCAGACACTGGCACATGAGAAACAATCCATAAGATTTCTAGAACTTTCTCAAGCAAAGGTTCCCTGTGTTCAATGCAGATATACTTTAACCAGGATACTGACTATGTTCATAAACTTGCCAGATTTATAGTTTGCTGACAAATATTAATTCTGCAAAAACAGTAGCATTCTTTGAAATTTCTATGGTAATTTGTTTAGACACCTTTTAAATATGTTCTTAAATAGTTAATGGTCTGATTCCACAGCTGCTCTTTTATTATATGTATAGTCAAGGAAAATTTGACAATCAAAAACTCTGACCAGCATCTCTGTCTCTGTTTTGGCATGCCTGTTAATCAATTAACACTATGGACCCATAAGGTATTAGTATACCCTTTTACAAATTACATTGCACCAAGGCCTTGTTGACTGCCATCTTTTACACAGAAAGCTTGTGTGATATCATAAAACGTGAGTGCAGTTGCTGTCATATATGGTTTACTATCATTAACTCAAAACACAAAACATTTACAGGCACATTACCAACCCGTCATGTTGAAAATCACTATTGTGCATGTGCAAAATACCTCTCCAAAAAAAAGAAAAACTTTTCGATAATAATGTCAAACTCCTGGACAGATCTCTCTGTTTTTCTTCACTTAAAATGCATACCTATCATGTTTTTGCATTAGGGAAAGAGCCCCTGCTACTAATATATTCCAACTCCGAGATCACACTACAGTGGGGATATGGATGAATTTCCAATCCCCACTGTACTGCGATCTCCATACACATAGTTGAACACACTTATGCGAATGCACTACTCCGTTCGCATAAGTGTGTTTGACTATCCCATACACTTATCATTTTGTGCACGACAGTCTGATTTTCGGCAGCATATGTGCTGATAGAATGTAGTTTGCACAAATGATAGTAAACCATAATATACAAATGTTTAAGCATTTCAAATCTTTTCACTACCTCCAATGACTAAAACCAAGCAATGTAATGCTGTAGTTGTTTTCTCAGTTGTATTATTACATTTATAAAAATTAGAAGGTACTTAACAGGTACCGTACCATATCTAGAAAATGCTGAGGAGATGATTTATCAGATGGCATTTGCATAGTTACATTTGCTTTTACTTAACCAGCATATGATTTAAAATCTTTCTGAAGATAAACCATGAGCCATGTACTTCAGAGTAGCCATTCAGATGTGGTATTTACTTTGATTTAGCTTTAAACCTTTTTTTCAGTATGTCCACTAGGCTCCGAAGACATAAATGATATTCCTAGACTATTATGTCATCCATTATACTACTTCATCTAGCTTGTCGGTTATGTATGTTATAATTCTCTGCAATGCTTCTAGAGCCAGTTAGATTCCAAATGATCATCTCGGGAATCTTTATTTGCCAAAGGTGTTTAAAGGTACCTGTTTTGGAAATAGTTTCATCTAGCTCAGTCTGCAAGTACCCTTTTTAGCATCAAGTAAAACATTAGGTGTTGTTGCTATCTCTACAATTGTCCAAAATAGACAATATCCCTTTTTGATCAAAATATTTGGGTCTTATGATCTATGCATGCCCTTAATTAGTCTTTCTTAATTGTTGCCATGTTTTCCAACCATTCAGTGATTTCAGTTTGTTTGGCTATGACTCCTGTAGCTTCCAAGCATTTCAGTTCTTGCTTAGTTCTAGCTGTGATTGTAAATGATGTCATTCTTGGAACATGGATTATTGGAATTGCTATAGGGAAATCTTTATATGATATTTACCTTGCAGACAATGTAAACCTTCAAGGAAATCAAAATATTTTGGTAAAATGTCATTTTAACTTACAACATCAACAACACTCTGTAACTTGTACTTCTGTGCTTGCATTGAAGTGCTAACCACAGAGACCCTTACTGCTTCTGTTTGACATACAGGCTTCTTTATGATTAATGACATGCGGTTCTACACACGACATAAAACTGGGCAGTAGATAGAGAAATTAAATTTTTTCTGCACTACCTGAAATACTGTTCTGACATTTGTGTTGAACACCTTTGTGACTGATTTGTGCATTTGTACATATTCTTTTCCTGTACCTCTTCAGTATTGTCAGACTGGCTTCTTTAACCTTTAACCTTTTAGTATACATGTGTTGCAGCCCATAGTATTAAAAGAGTTACCTTGCAATTTTTACTGTATCAAGTGTTTTACACGCATTGCAACCAAAAATATTTGAGTACTTTAATTGAGATTGCAGAAACAGCACTTGAAACACCAGTCTGCTTTACATTATATTTACAGTCCATTCAGACCTAACCCCCAGACTGTAATTAATATGACAAAATCATCCATGTTAATTTGAATGCATTATTATTAGATTAAATGCATTCCGTTCTGTTCCAGCATCTAACCTGAATACAGCTGATATGCCTTTAATCATTTAGTTTTTCTGACCAGCGTTTATTCTTTCTGTCTGTGGCAACATGACTATATTCATTGTATGCATTTATATCGTGTCAGTAGCATTTTAGCTTCTCACTGCTCTTTTGACTCTGAGACACTTACATTGTGTGGCAGCATTTATGTTGCTATTAAAAGAAATCTGAGAAATAGTAACTACTCCCCACAACTTACCAACCAAGCTTTTCTATTTCTATAGTCATAATGTTTGCTTTTTTGTGTGGTTGCTACCTGCTTTTGCTCTTTTTTTACTTACTGACTTTACTTTTTTACACTTGCAACTCTTCTGCTGGGTTTAGGTTGAATATTTGAAAGTTAAAAGTGTTCTGCATACCTCATTCACTTTGTCCAGTGTTTGATCTGCTTTCCTTAGCAATCTGATCTTGAGCATTTCAGACTTCACATATAATTTCTCTTATTAAATCTTACAATTGCCAAACTTGCAGACTTGCAACTTGTGTTTCTTTAGTCACATTACACATTAACTCATTCCTGTGCCTTTTGGTGTCAATTGATGGGGAAGGGAGATATTGGGAGTGGGGGTTGCTTCTTAATTTCTTATTAGACTTGGAATATACCTGAAACTTGTCATTCAAGACAGAAAGCTTCTCTTCTCCACTCTAAAAACTTTATGGATTCATTTCCTGTAGCATGTAGGAACAGTAATCATTAGATTTTCTCAGATTTTTCTCAAAGTCCACTTGCACTGAGGTACAGCTGAACAACTGAACCCATACCTTGCAGTTCTGTGAGAGGTTTCCATGAATTTGAAGAAGATGGTGGTTGTAGTGAAGTCATTTCAAGCCAAAAATTGAAGACATGCAACAGGTAAATTGGTGGTTCAAGACGCATGAGAAAGGAGAATTATTTTTTGTTAATGTGAGATACACAACTGAAGTGGAGACTAAAGTCATTTTGTTTTTTCTTTATACTTTTTGTCTTTTGGCTTGCTGACCATCTTGCCTTCCTCCAAACAGACATAGCCCTTTCATTTCCCAACATGGGGATTTCATCCAGTATAGGAGGAGAGCTTTTGGTGGGTAGCTATCATCAGATAACCACGAGGATGCTTTGTGACTTTGCCAGCATCCCAGCAATCTGGACTTTTACAGCAATCCTAACTCTTCTCCTGGGTTGGGGGACAAGAGATATATGTTACCACAGAAGCCCACTACATTGTCCCTGTGTGAGCACATGCTTCCATACCCCATGCTGTAGGCTATAATCATTTAGATTAAATGCAGTACATCAAGTGGTGGTTTTGTAAGGCTATGCCTGCCCCCCACCACCTGTGCATTTATGTCACTGCCCCTTTCAGAGGGATCATGACAGTGCGTGGCCAGCTTTTACCCCCCCCCCCCCAGGATGGGCTTGCCCATCCTTCTCTGCCAGCTCATTTAGGTACCTGAGCTGAATTGAACTCAGGTTGCCTGGCCATACACAGAGTTTATCCATCTATGCTATTAGAGCTGGCTGAGATGGAAGCCATTTTAATGTGAAAGTTATATTATAGTTAAAAATAGGGCTTGAATTAAATTTTTTAAACAATAAAACTAGAATGGAACAAATTGCACATAGTTGTCATAGACTCAGAGAGACTACATGACAATTTGCACTGGCAGAAATAGATTAAATAGTCCAAACTATTAGCAGAGTGAAAATGGAGCTTCATTATGTTGAATAAGGTTAATTATATCAACATGTAATATATGTAAATAAATAAATCAAGTGAACTCTGTCAATATAAATGAATAGGAGGCATTAGACAAGAGATGACTTATCCAAGAAACTTTCCAACTTTTCTACAGACTGACTGTGATTACAGGATCATATGATACAGAGATGCCCAGTAGCCCTAGTTCTAGTTAAGTTACACATTCTGTTTTCAAATATTTTTCAACTTGAAATGCACAAATTATTATATATCACATGTAGCATGATAGAGACAGTAATAAATAATGAAGAAAGGTGAAAGGAGGAGAGAACAGTAAAAGTAATGTGGGACAGTGTTGAAGACAAAGTTGGCAAGAGATCAAAAGTCAAGTTTCAGTGAAAGAAGAGGCTGTGTGAAGAGGAGGCCAGCAGTCTGGGTAAAGAGAAAGAGAACAAATTAACTGAAAAAGAAGAAGGCTTACTGGGGTGTAAGAAGTAATGGATAGGACAGGTGTTTAGTTTCACAGTTTTAATTCCAAACGTAACACTGAGAGGGATGATTCATAATGGTGACCACAAGTTGTACATATTGTGCTTATGTTGAGTAACCTTTCTGACTAAATAGACAGCAAAATTATTGATTATTGTGACTCCTTGTTCCCCCTAGCAGGACTGAGCAGGTGTGAGCATGGCAAAGCTTGATTGGCACACAGAATGGGTGTGATGTCATATGCAAATGATATATGGTTGACAGACATACACTTTTGTTGATGACATCATGCATTCATAGTATTAGACTGACATATATTCAAATGATCCCTGACATACAGTCTGTGAATGTTTGCTTTACCTTGTCTCCAGGGCTGAATGTTGTTAGTTTTCCACAAAATAAATTTACTTATACAATAATTTTGCTTAAAATAATTGTAATCACTAATTCTATGGAGTCTGTTACCCGAAGACCTGCAGTCTAGTACTTGATGGCATATAATTCTTAAAAAGTAAAATAAATGTGCTCATATTAAACTTTATATTGATTTTTGATTTTTAGAGTTTGGGAGGTATGTTTCATTTTGATTGTGTGTCCCTTTTGAGTATATGGTGATTTTATAATTAATAATACATAAACACTGTGTTAAGAATATAGTGAGTAACATAACCACAAAATTAGCGTCCAACGTTTTTAATATATCACTTTTGTCTGTAAAGACTTCATCAGAAACTGTTAAAGCACATTAACTAAACACCTTATAAAGACAAAATCAACCAATGAACAACTAGAAGTAATTATTCAATTAAAACTCATTCACAAACAATTTTGTAATGAATAAATACATATATACAAAAAACATCCAGATATTGAACACTGTTATAAAATAATTACTTACATAAATACACTATCATTTATAAACCTTCAATCTCCTATTAAAAAAAAAAAACATTTTATATTGACAGACTCATTTAGCATTGGATACCTATCTGACTTTAATGCCACTCTGCTTCTTTAACCTCTACTCTGTTTCTAAAATTACCTCCCCTTAAATCTGGTGGGATTGATACCAGCACAGAAAACAAAAACTTTTTGTGTTTTTTTACATACAATAGAATGCTTGTATAAAGCATTCTTTTCATCTTTTATTTTAACAGAATAATATCTCGTACATAAGAGGAGAGCAGGAAGGCTATGATTCTGTTATTGGATCGAACACTCCTACACCTCATGGCTCCACGTACACTGTTGAAGTAATTTGTGAATCATGTTTTGAAGTTATTATGGCAAAGTATAAAGAAGTCCAACAGGTGAAAAGGAATGCTGAAGGTGGCAGTAACAATGATTTATCTGAACTCCCACTTTAGTCCATGGTCATAATTCTTTTCCTGAAGAGAATTTTTCATAAGTATGACAGAAGGGAATATTTTGAGGCAGGAAAACAGAGTCAGTCACAAAACCAGATAGGAAGAGGATGAAGACAGAACCCAATGGACTGATTAATGGACGAAGTGTAAGTTCAAATGTTAACATATTTGACTTGTCTAGTTTTCCATTCAATTCTGTATATGCTCACAGTCTAGAGCTAGGATTGAATTTTATACCTGAGCACAGGGTGAACGTTACAAAGATTTTGTTGGAACTTAAGTATTTTATCAGAAAACTGAATTTACAGTTTTTATTACATGATGTTGGGCTTACCAAAAAACATGTTAGTAAAGCCATCAGTGTTTAATCCTGTTTTAAATAATAACTAAAAGTTTTGAGCAGGTGTGTGAGTGCAATATTAGGGATATTTTAAATAGAAGACGTAAACATAAATATTTTAATTTAAATAAAGAGGAAAGAACTGCCTTACTAAAATTGAAATTGAAGACTGATTTAAGATTTATGAAGGCCAATAAGGGTGGGGGGTGGTAGTTATGGATGTTACAGATTATATTGCAACTATGAAAAATATGTTAGCTAAAAATGATAAATATTTAGTGGTTTCTATTGACATTCAAAAATGCGTTACTTTATTTTTTTCTGATTAATCTGAATGTCTTATGAGTTATTGATTCTGAGTTGTATGAGTTTTTAAGAAAAGAAAATCCTAGAATAGGGGTTTTATCTGGGATCACTAAAATTCACAAAAGTGTTACCAAATCCCCCCTGCATAGTACCTGCTCCAGACAGTATCACTGAGGGTGTTACACTATTTCCTGATACTCTTCTCAGTCCTTTAGTTCAAAAATTACCTTTCCGTGTAAAAAACTCCTGGCATTTTTTTGTTCAAGTTACATGACTTTAATCAGGAATATGATTACACTGATGATAGAGCTTATATGGTCACGGTTGATGTGTGTTCACTGTTCACCAGTATCCCTCAAGAACTGGGAGTAGAATAGGTTAGACTGTACATGAACAAATTTACTGAATTATCTGGTGACAAAATTACATTGTGTTGTCATCTATTAGAAGTACTTTTAGAAAACAACTATTTTTTATTTAATAAAAATTATTATAAGCAAATTAAAGGGGGTGTCAATGGGGTCTGCAGTGGCTCCCATGTTTGCCAACTTGGGACTAGGATGGTGGGAGGCCTACATTTTACATTTGAGTGAGTTAAGTACAAAAATTAGATACTATAAGAGATTTGTAGATGACCACTTTTTTATTGTTACTGGAAGTCCAGAAGACAGTGCATCTTTTGTTCAAGACTTTAACAAGCCTATAGGAAGGATGCCTTTTCTAATGGATATCTTCACTATAAAAGTAATCACTCTTATTTTATTAAGAAAAATATTCTGAAAGGCCAGTTTATAAGGGCCTCAAGGATGACTACAAATGATATAGGATTTGGAGAAGAGATCAAATGTATCACATTATTATTCCTTCAAAGAGGATATAGTGAATATTTGTTATTAAAAACAGTTAAGGAAACTACTGAGAAAAGAAGAACAGTATTTGAGCCAATTCTACTGAAACCACTCTTTAAGTCTAGTAATAATGTCATTAAAGAAGGAGAGGGGGTAATATACTTAGGACCAATGCTTGTTTTTTGGATATGTCCACAGATGCTAATGCCATTTGAGAAGCCATCAGCACCGATTGGAAAATATTGCAAGGAAATTCAGATCTTATTAGAATTGTAGGGAATACTCCAAGTTTGTTTACAAGAGAACTAATAGTCTTAAAGTATTATTACAGAAAGACGGTACCAAAAATGCCCTTACCGGACAGAGCCAAAAATAAATGAACCTACAAATGTGGGCTTTGTTCTGCATGTAGGTTAATTTCTGAAGGACAATACATTTTACTAGACCACATAAAAGAAAGTATTATAATCCCAGGATGGTTTCACTTGCAAGTCAGTGGATCTGGTATATATTAGTATGCGCTCAGGCTGTAATGCCTTTTATGTAGGCATGACAAGAAGAAGCCTAGAAAAGAGAATAAAAGAACATCGGTATTCTATTAAACCAAAAGGTGAAAAGAATGCTTTATATAAACATTCCATTGTATGTAAAAAATACAAAAAGTTTTTGTTCTCTGTGCTGGTATCAGTCCCACCAGATTTAAGGGGAGGTAATTTTAGAAACAGAGTAAAGGTTAAAGAAGCAGAGTGGCAAATTAAATTAAAGTCAAGATAGGTATCCAGGACTAAATAAATCTGTCAATATAAAATATTTTTTTTAAATAGGAGATTGAAGGTTTATAAATGATAGTGTTTTTATTGACATAATTCTTTTATAACAGTGTTCTGTTCAATACTCTAGATATATTTTTTGTGTGTATGTATGTGTATATATATATATATATATATATATATATATATATATATATATATATATATATATTTACAGATTTATTCATTGCAATGAGCTTTAATTGAATAATTACATAATTACTTCTAGTTGTTCATTCATTGATTTGCTCTTTCTAAGGTGTTTGGTTAATGTTCTTTCACATTTTCTTTTTTTAAAACAAGTTTATTGTTTTTAACATACAAGAGAAATATCATAACAATTTTATACAAGTAATTAAAATAGATATGATTATAACAATCAATAAAATAACCAAAGTATTTACAAAGACATCCACTACAATCAAATCAATTAATTAAACTAAAATACCATGCTATTGAAGTTAAGATTTTTTTAACAAGTTTTGTAAAGTATCCCATATAATATAATAAGATGTTTTTCTAGTAGTTCTTGATTTTATTGTCATCAATTCCATATGGCACACTATAGTCATAACATTTTTAAATTCATTGAATGAAGGAGGTGTATCTGAAATCCAATTTCTGGTTATTATTTTTCTAGCCACTGCTAGAATAGACCATAACAAGGGAAGCTTAACCTTCTTAATACTTTGAGGTACAGGAGTGTTGAATAATATAAGAGATTTAGAAATAATGAAATTATCTGTAAAAAGAGCCTGCAAAAATCATTGATTGACTTCCAATATTCTTTCAATTTTATACAGTCATAAAACATATGAGCCCAGTCAGCATTAATTTCTACATTACATCTTTTACATAGATTATCTTTATTATTTATTTTATTCATCATCAAAGGTGTATAAAAGGATCTATGTAAAAATTTCCATGTAAAAAGTCTCCAGACAATGGAAGAAGTAGTTTTATAGGCAGATTCCAATATATATTGTTTATCTTGTTGATTTGGTGGGTCACCATTAATGGAAGTGAAATAATTCCAGTAGGTATCTACACTGTAAAAAGTTTCTTCTCTGATAATTTTATGTATATATGAAAGCTTACCTTTATCAGAAACTTTATGTTGTAAATTTAATATCAAGTAATCAATCAATGTTGGAATAGATTCTTTAACTGTTATAGACATTAAATCAATTTTATTAATGAGATGTTGTCTAAAGGTCTGAACTTCTAACCAACAAGTTTCTCTCAGATCAAATTCTTGTTTTAAGAAGTCTAGATTTTTAACTTTATTATCAGATAGCAACTGATACCAGTACTTCAGATCATTATCTGTAGCTAAGTGAGTTCTTTCAGAAGTGGATGACAAAAGCATACCTCGTGTATACATTATAGGGAATATAATAAAATTCCATTCCTTATATTTAGGATGCATGAATATAAAATTACGATAACTAATAATAATGTTTAATGGATAACTAACTATATATTTTGGTGTAATAGGTGAAGTACAAAATTCTTTTAGTAACCATAGCACGGAGTTATTTACAATCATATTTTTATGTGTTAAGGAGATTTTAATGAAGTGAATACTAATTAGTTCCCAGTAATCTTTCCATTTTGCAACATATGACTGATCTATTAACAAAGTAATAACTTTTACAATGGAAGAGATAGTATATAAGTTAAAGTCTGGAAAAGAAATACCCCCTTGAGACCAGCTATTAGTATGTTTCTTTAATGCAATCCTAGGTCTATTAGGTGCCCATAGGAAATTTAACAATAGTGTATTCAATTTCTTGATAATTATTTTTGTAGGTGGGAGTATTATTGATTGTATTAAGTATAATATCTTGGGGAATATTATCATTTTAATAATTGTAAGTCCCTCTTCCATAGTAAAAAAGATATTATTCCAGGTATTGAAAAGATTTTGTATATTAAGAAGACAGGTATTATAATTATTATGTATAATAGATTTAATATCTTTAGTTAATATTATACCTAGATAAGTTATCTGACCTGAATTGGGTACATATTTACTAAAATCACTAATGAGAACATTTTTTCTTGTATATATAGGTAGTACTTTAGTTTTTTCTTCATTGAATATTAAACCAGAAATACTTTTAAAATTCATCATTTTATCAAATAGAGACTGCATAGAATAATTAGATCCTGCTGATGTAATTAGAACATCATCTGCAAAAAGTTGAATTTTAGATGTTGTATTTTCATCTATTTCAAATCCCTCTATATCAGTACTATTTCTGATCAGATTAGCCCAAAGCTCCATTGTTAAAGTGAATAATAATGGAGAGAGTGGACAGCCTTGTTTTATACTTTTAAAAATGGGTATTTTTTGTGAGACATATGTTCCTATCTTAATGTAAGCCAATGCTCCTTTGTATAGATGCTCAATTAGATTTACAAATGCATCTGAGAAGTTTGTGCACTTCAGTAAGGTAAACAAGTAGTCCCAACTTACTGAATCAAATGCTGAACTTATATCAAGACTAATAAGTGTTAAATCTTTCTTTCTCCTATTTGCAAAATCAATTAATGTTAGAGTCCTCCTAATATTATCAAAAGTGTTTCTATTTACAATGAAGCCTGTCTGATCTATATCTATAATGCCTGGGATGATTGTCTTCAATCTATCAGCAAAAATACTCATAAACATTTTATAATCAACATTAAGTAATGAAATGGGTCGATATGAAGTACATCTAGTTGGGTCTTTATTGGGTTTTAAAATTGGCGAAATAAATGTGTATTGCCAAGATGGGGGGGGGGTTATTAGCTCATTTTGGGTCAAAATAAAAACCTTATGTATTAATGAGTATGTACTTTTAGAAAGAATTTTATATATCTCTGGTATAATACCATCATTACCTGGTGCTTTGTTTGATTTAAGCTTGTTTATTTGTGTAACAACCTCTGTATATGAAATACTTTTATCCAATAGTTTAATCTGTTGTTTATTAAGTTTTTTATTCATGTTCGTAGTTATAAATTCCTTTATTTTATCTTTAGGTTACATGTTAATGTTATTATGATTAATTTTGTGAAAGTGATTTCTAAATTCATCTAATATTTCTGGTAGACTAGAAACATTCTTCTTTTTCCTTAGAGAGAAAATTTCTTTGATATGATTTTGCTTATTCAACCTTTTTGTTTTGTTTTTAAGTCTATGTAAGTATTTGGGGCTTATTGAGTAAGACAAAAACTTGTATTTCTCTAAAGTTATTTTAACTTTATGGGTTAAAATTTCTTTGTATTTCTCATTTAGTTCATTTATTTCTTCAATGACTTTCTTGTCCATAATATTTTCTTTATTATTATGTTTATGAGTCTAATTTACTGTGAATATCTAACAATTCCTTATCCCAAGATTTCCTTTTATTATTATACCATCTGATACTTTGTCCATATATATATATGATTTTAAAGCATCCCAAACATAAACAATGGAAACTTCAGGAGTATTATTTATGTCTAAAAAATGTTGTACTTCTGAAAGTATATATTCTTTATAGTCTTTTAGTTGAGTTAAGTATGCTGGTATCCTTTTGATCTGAACATTGTAAGTATTTTTTATCATGAACTCAAAAACAATTGAATTATGATCAGATATAGGACATGAAATGATTTTAGAGTTAATTAATTCTGTTACCATCTGGTTAGAAATAAAGACTCTATCTATTTTTGAATAAGTTTTATATCTGTTAGAAAAAAAGGTGTATCGTAATGATTTTGAGTCTATCTGATTATTAATATCATTTAAATGATAAGAATTAACAAAATCCTTTAAATGTTTTGCATTAGATGTAATTTTCCTTTTTCCTATAGTAGTAGTATCATTTTCATGTAGGATACAATTAAAGTCACCTGCCAAAATAATATCTCCTATAGAAAATGATATGATCTTATCAAGATGGTATTTCACTGTATTAATACCAATTCCTGGTATCCAATATACATTGATTAATGTATAAGTCTTTCCATTAATGTGTATTGTAATCATACAAAACATTCCTTTATCATCTTGATAAGACTTAATAGTTTTAGGAATGGGCATACTTTTATTCCATAAAATAGCCACTCCTCTTTTTTCTGTGTGTGCTCTGAACTAACCAATACTGTATATTTATTTGTGGCTAATTTATCAATATCTTTTTTCAGGAGATGTGTTTCTTGAAGGAATACTAAATTGGCCTTATGTAAATTAATGTATCTTATTAAGCTTGCCCTTTTACACGGGTTATTCAGTCCATTAATGTTTAAAGAAATTCCTTTTAGAGAAGTCATTTGGCATTTTTAAAACATATAAAACTTATAATCAAAATAACAATTAACAAAATAAATAATGTTATACCTCCTCCTTAAGGTGTACCTTTAAATATAGCTGTATTTATTGAATCTCTTATGGGATTTTGTATAAAATTCAATTTTGTTTGTAGTGACAATGAGCTTACAAAATGTATTGTGGATGTCAGAACTATATACACACAACAGTGAACAAAAGAAGATAATGTAAGGATTAAACCTTGCACCCAGCCTAGAGTTAAAAACTCCAACTTAGAGTAGCACATACTACTCAAGTTAACCCCCTACCCTAAGCAGCAGTACCTCAGCTGCCACCGTATCAATTTAATACTAGTTATTATTAACTTAAATGAACAACTTTCAATTAGATTATCTGGTAAGACAAAGCTACACATTTGATAAATCAGCATCATATAAACAAATAGAAACTTTTAAAAACAATTCATACTGCTATGTACATCTATTTAATATAATACATTTATAATCAAATAGCATTCAAATAAACTTGATATTAGGAACCAAGAAGAGAGAGAGAAATAAAAGAAGTGAGAGAGGAAGAGAGTGAGAGAAGAAAAAAAAAAGAGGGCATATCTATATATTAATTTATTCAAAGTTTGTAAAAATAAGTTCTGATGTTCATTTAAAATCAATAACTTAGGCTATTATGGTTCAGACATTACATATGTTAAGATGTATCTATTTTCTGTCATAGAAATGCAGTTGACAGCTTCCAAAAGACTTTAAATTACTTGCATCAAAGCTTTTTTCTCATACTTATTATTGCCAGTAAAATAAAATATTATATTTATAGAAATGGTTATAAATCATACTGCATAGCTATGTAAATTCTCAGATATACTTGCATTATTGTGTAGAAAGCCATCTGTATTTTATATATCTGAACTGCTGCTTTAAAATATGTCACATGACAACTTCTAAGATAGAGTCATAAAAATATTTATACTTGTCAGTCAGATAAATCAAATGAATTATAGCAATGTATATGTTTAAATCATAGGTTTTTACATACATTAATATGTTGCAGTCAAGTAAACTTTCAAAAACATATGTATAAATGTTTCACTTTCTATGCCTTCTAAAATATCACATTTGCTTACTATGGGATACTGAATCATTTAAAATCATTATAACTTTCATATTTTATAAATTATAACATGAATAAATAAGTAGTTATAAAAAATAACTCACATTTAAATGTTATAGAGTTCATTTTCCATCGCAGAGTCGCATTTGCAGCAGTTCTACTTCCTGGTAGAGTGTCAGTGTGAATTCAGGGGTCAAAATTCAAATTGACTGTATTCAGCTTCTCTGCGTGAATTCTGAGTGTTGAAGCTTTTAAAACAACTCGAGGACACTATTCACGAGGTAACCCACATCCCAAATTGTCTCCCTTAACATTCTGGTGGGAATTTTGATAAAAACAAGTGACTGACATTCATTTAGCAATATAAATGAAGCTAAACAGAGAAAAACCTTCGCGAAGTATTTTACAAGTTATTACAGCCTCTATGAAAGTGAAACTAAGCCCACAGTTATTAATATGTAATAGAACTAATTATTTATGCCCCTATTCAATTTTTATACAAATCTTATTATTTACTGTATCAGTATGATCAAAAGCATGTGAATGTACTAATATGAAAGGAAATAGAGAGAGAGAGAGCATAAAAAAAAAAGAGAGTAGAAAATAAAAAGAGAGTAAGAAAAAAGATAAAAAAATGAAAAAGGAAGCTATAAAAAGTATCTACAGTGGAATATTACTTGCTGTTTATATTAATAAAGATGTATATGAAACATATTATTTACTACTAATTAGTTCTAATTATTATTAATTAAAGCATGACAGATTATTTGTAAACAAGTATAAGCAATAAAATCAAGGAAGTATAATTAGCAATAGAATTTAAACAGCATATATACTTTTTTACAAGGAATAAATAAGTTATTATTCCATTTATCATATTTTCATTACACTTCTCTCCCTGCCCTCCCCCACCCCTTACTCAATGCATAATCTAAAAAGAATGTCATTATTTAAAATAAAAGAAAAGAAGAAGAAAAATGTATCAAGTTACTAACCTTGGTTCTCTTTGTCAGAAAGAGAAACATATTGAATGATAGCTTGTTATTAGTTCCTCAGATATTTTGACTGATTATGAAACAAAAACAGTTCTTTGTACACAGAAAATGACTTTGATTAAATCTTTTTCAGAATATTTGTGGCTTTCTGAAAATGCAGTAACTGTATTTAAAAAGATTAATAGTGAAGAAAAAAAGAGAGAGAGAAAAAAAAAAAAACATAGAGCAAGTCATTTGTTTTTTAGTCTCTTTTTCTTCTCTGAAGTCTTCCATGAAGCTTCTGTTGCTAACCTCTTTAATGAAGGACTAGCCCATTCCATTTCCTCTATTTTATCCAAAATCTTATTTTTTTTGATAAACAGCAATGCAGAGTCTAAGTCTTCAAAAATTTTAGGGCCATCAGGAAGGAAGATTTTTAGCTTGGCAGGAAACAGAAGGTAGGTTTTAAACTGTGCTTTCTTAAGCTCCCTTATTAATGGCAGAAAAACTTTTCTTTTAGTTATTACCAAGGAAGAATAGTTTTTGTCAAAACGCACAGTTGCCTCATTAATTTTAACAGGTGCTTTAGCCCAAGCAGATTTAAGTACCATCTCTTTATCAAAAGATGATAGAAATCTAACTATAACTGATCTAGGATACTTTTTGTTAGAGTTAGTATTAGCTATAGATCTATGGGCTCTTTCGATACCAAAAGAAAATGCTTCTGGCAAGTCTAAAGTTTTAGGGAGCCATGTATTTAAAAAAGAAGTAATATTGTTACCTTCAATATTTTCTGGCACTCCAAAAATCCTAATGTTATTGCGCCTAGATCTATTTTCCAGGTCATCAAGCTTTGTTTGTAGATGTGTATTTTGTTTCAGCAAAAACTCAATGTTGATTTCCTCTTCTTGGATTCTATTTTCCATGTCATTTACAGTCTCTTCTATGCCTGTAATCTGAGTCTTCTGTTGTTGCAAGTCTATATGTAACAAGTCTATTTGTTTTGTAGTTTTTTCTATGAAGGTATCTATTTTAGTATCCAGTTTATCCATCTTGGCAGTAAGTTGCTGGATTGTAGATATCAGAGACTGAAGTTCTTTCTTGATGCTGGAATCTTGAGAATGTGTCTTACTGGAACTCATTTCAAACAGAAAAGCTGACAGAGAAATTTCCAAGGTGATTTCTGACAGGAATATTATTAAAATTTTCTTTCTTTTTTAGATATTATTGAAGGAATAGATATACCAAACGTATTTAGAAAGAAAATTACTTCATAAATTAATTTTTAAAGCAATTATTTCCTGTCAGTGCAGTGAAATTGGTGGAGCTGAAGAAATCTGCTGCTATCCTGTGTTCATCCTTGGCCCGTTCTTTCACATTTTCTGATGACCTCTTTACAAACAAAAGCGGTATATTAAAAACTTTGGATGCTAATTTCATGGTTGTGTTACTGATTACATTCTTACTACAATTTTTTTTGTATTGTTTAAGTTTTTTACCATTATAAGAATGGTCTTATTTGTGTTTTATTTTAAAATTAATATTATGAGCATAAAATATTCATACATGTATGTCATGTTCTTTTTAATACTTTTAAATCTGCAAGTAGTACTTCTGATACAGTTTCAGTACTGAATGTTGCCACTGTTTTTTACTTGTTTCTACATCCTACTTTATATGACTTACTTCTTGCTATATATATTAATTTTTGGATCTCAACTGATGTCTGATTTGAAAGTATCTGCTTACTTACTACTGAATATATTTTGCTGGATGCAATTTAAATTTTTAAATGTCTATTAGTAACTAGTTTACAATGTTGCATTGTTTATGGTTATTTTTTATTTCTGTACTATTTCACAAATTTTAAGTACTTATTTTATCTATATTTAAATATTGATTAATTAGTGCCATACTGACTGTTGCTGGCTAACTAATGAATATTGAGGCAAGTGATGAGATCTGCATGAATATTAATTATACAGATGCATAATTGATTGGGTAGTGGTAGGTGGGGTTTGGGTAGGGTTCTCTACTGCACATCAGGAGGTTACAAGGATTCACGATAACCAACATAGCTCACAACCTTCCATCTCCAAAATGAAGAGCCCTACCTCTGATCATGTGGAGCAAATACATAAATTGTGGAACACTTCCTTACAGCTTACTGACTACTTCATCTAGGAAGCTCACAGTATGGTTAACATGTGCCAATATTTTATTTACTGACAAAAAGCTCTTTTGTTGGTTTAATATGATTCTGTTGACTTTACCATAGCTATCAGATAAAAAAATTCACACCTAGCATTACTACAGTGTTTGACGAGTAGGAATTACTGGCTTTGTATCAGTTCATTAATATAAAGCCATACCCCCATCTGATGAATGAGTGATATCAGACTGCTAGGTCTGTACCTAATTACGTCACACTAACTACTCCCTTTATGAACACAGATCACTAGGACTTATTTTCAAAGATAAGGAACATATACATCTGCAGGCAGTAATTGAAAATAAGAGTTAAAGAAGTTGTACGATTAACTTTAGCCTTGTCTAATATATTTCCAAGGATATTGTCTGGATTTTATATATTTGTTAATGAGGTAGTCATGCTGTAACAGGGATTCTTTTTGCATATAATTCTGGCTAACAGCAATGAAATAAATGCAATAAAGATAAAAAATACAATTCAGTTCAGTTTTTATAGTATGGAACATCACGGCATACAATAATTAAACAAGACTACTAGAAATCAGTTATCTAAGAAGCAGCTAGAAAATTACCTAACTATTTAGAAGAGCATCATTTACTATATATTTTTCTAATTATAATGGTTTCTGCTACCAATTACTCTAACATAACAGTTCTGAGTGCTTTAGAAATGTGGTAAATGTTTCTCATCACAAAACCTCCTTTTTTATTACATCTTCTAACAATACAACTATCCAACCTGACACCCACACAAAGCTCCTAGGGGTCATTATTGATGACGAACTCAAGTTCAACCTATACATACTCCAATGTATAAAAACAAACAAACCAGAAACTAGGTCTGCTATATCGGAACAAAAAATTCCTAACCCCTGAATCTAGACTTACCCTGGGCCAGGCACTCCTCCTCTCCTCCCTCTTATACGCCGCCCCAGTTCTTACCAGTATCCAGGCCTCCATTCTAAACAAACTCCAACAGACTTACCATAAAATAGCCAGATTCATTACTAACTCCCCATACAACTCACACCACTGCATTTCTTTAAACTCTCTTCAATGGCTTGAACTTACCCAATTTCTGCTATCTTATCAATTTCATATGCTACACTATATTCTTTACAAACACTCCTTCTGTCCATCTCTATCTTCCTTAGTCTCCATCTACATCCCATCCCGGACCCTCCATACTTTTAACCAACAATTACTTGATATCTACCACCCAAAAAGGTCAGTAGGCAAACTACTGTACAAACACTCCCTTGCCCATGCTTGCAACAAACTTCCCCTTGACTTACGTTCAGTCTCCCACACCTCACACTTTAAAAATGAACTAAAAGCTTATTTTCTCAATTCCAGAACCTGCCCTTGCCATGACCCTACCTAGTCTTCCTTCCCTTTATGTACCCTCAAAAGGACCATACTTAGTATCTCATTACACCTCTCTCTCCAATGTGTCTACTATGCATTTGCATAAATTTATACAAACAAAACATGTTTATCGTTGACCTATTGAACTATATCAATGTAAAATTGTTACTTAGCTTCTTTTTAATGCAACTTTAACTTTATGCATGTAACCCAACATATGTGAATCATTTTGCTATAACTGCTATTATATCAATATTGTTTAAAATTGTACTTGTTTTAAAATGTACTACTGGATCTTTTCTCCTCGGGTCTCCACTGAAAATGGGCCACAAGCCCAGTTGGACAAGCCCGGTTAACAAATGTCAATAAATAAATAAAATAAAATAAATAAAAATAATTAATCAACAACATAATTAACATAAACAGCATACATTCTAAGAGAACAGAGCAAAGATGTATAACAATTAAATGTTCTTATATACCTCAGATTTTTCTAATATTTTATTTTTTTTTATTTATTTTATTTTACATTTGTTTACTGGTACATTGATCACAAATCACCATTTGATAGTACTGCTCAGAGGACTGAAACTGTTTCTGCTACTGATTACATCTAATACTGCAGTACTACCTGCTTTGGAAATATATTAAAAATGATTATTAAGTACTCCAACAGCACAGTATCCAGTTTAAGAGGGTTGGTATAATGGTTAAGATGTTTGCCTTGTAAACCAAAGGTTCAGGGTTTGATTCTCACATGGGATAATTGGCTAAGCTTACAATGGCCCACAAAAGCAGTTAGCCTAGTACTAATCTATGAACCCAGAAAGATTTTCTTTGATTATCACATTTTACAGCCAGGTGAAGTTCAGTGTCTTGGTTAACCTTTCTTTTATCTGAATTACATCATTTACTGATTTTTCCTATATCTCCGTGTTTAACAATGGTTAAATTCTTTTTTTTTATATTTACTAGCATTAAAGTTCCACAAATCATTTTTGGCAGGTATAAAAGAACCATACTTAAAAAGAATAAATCTATTTGCCCACTGATTTAAATAAAAATAGAAATTCCCTTCAGTGTCACTATGTCTTTATAATTCAGGAGAAAAATAGCCTTTGATGACTTCTAAAAAATGTACCACAGCTTTTTTTTGTTTTCTTTATGCTTTTTGTCCCCATGCCTAATGAGCATGAAACCTCTTCAGTTAGACTTGAGGTAATTTTTCAGAGCCGTTGGGAGGGGCAAATCATCAAGACATCTATAAGGGGTGCACATATCCTCAATGGCTCCCTGCCAATGAGGACATTTTAGTTATTCCCCTTTGCCTAATGTCTACCCCTGGGTGGAATGGCTTGTGATCCACATTGTCCTTGGAGCTATTATGCCTTTACCTACACAGTTACACACTCTTATGTACTTACTTGATGAAGTCTACAGCCAATCAAATGCTTGGTGTGTCACACACACCCACTCAGGTCACTGACTCACCTCCTTCCTTTGAAGGATTGCTGCAGCCTGTGACTTTTCCCCCCATAGGATAAGCATACCCAGCTGAGCTACTAATTGCATTTAAGTTACCTGGGCTGTAGTCAGAGCTCTATCCATCTATGACATTGTACTGACTTATACCAAAGCTTATCTAAGAGGCTATAAAATCTGTATAGAATGAGATGGCATGGGGTGGAGTAAGAGATATTGGGTGGATTTTTTTTTCAGATATACTAGGGAATGTAGGAGGAGAAGGAAGGGAGTACAAAATGCTGCAGATTGAATGAGTGCTCTGTAATGCAGATGACTGCAAGCCTGTCATCATGAATTTGACAGTGAGTCTAGCAGTTAAGGAGCTAGCTGGGGGTGGGGGATTAGAGTTCTAGATATTAGTCTACACATCCTGGGAGGTGGTAGGTCGGTTCACCCTGCAGCATGACTAATACCTACTGGAAGCCAGTGTACTACAAGCACTAAATGAATGGAGGGTGTGCACATCATAGCACTGTGACTGGGGTTAGTGTGCATGCAGAAGCACATACAGATGATGGGGCAGTACTGTATGTCCCATTTTGATGTTATACAAAACTTCATAGCTTCTGATAGATGATGTCTGTAATTCCTGGCTGTTGCCTCCCCCTCACAGTCTCTTTGGAAATTGGAGGAAGTAGTAAAAAAGGGGCCATTTAAGACGTGGAGGCTTGATAGTTACTGGATACTGCTGGAGAAAATGAAGAAGAAGCAAATATATTTCAACAGAGTTAATGAATGAATTATTAACGTCTTCATTTACACATGAGTGATAAAGCCTAGCCACAGCATGGGATTATCAGAAGGTATAATGAATAATGAAGACATGGGGAGTGATTATGGAAGATCTACAGTCGGAACTCAAGAGTCTTCAAAGAGATAAGACACAAGGTGATTAACTAAATCCCATGTCACATTAAGCATAACAGAGCAACAGGACTGGATGTTTTCTTTGATGACTTCCTTAAATAAACATGGTTCCAGGAAGAAGACAGGTAATTACATTTCCTCTCCTAGTCTCAGTTCCAAATCAGAGAACATCATGAGAACAGATTCTATGGTGCAGACTGGTACCTTTTTTAAATGTTCATGGTCAGCTGTTTGCCTTTATATAGTATGGGCATTCCAACATGACCCAGTTCTCTGAGTACGTCACCATTGAGATGCACAAATGGAGATCCAGTGGATGTAATGTTTCTGATCTTCATAAATATTTATTTATTTATTGACATTTGATGGCCAGGAAAGTCCAACTGGGTCAGGGACCCATTTCATCAGAAGCATGGGGAGAAAAGCTCCAGCAAATACAGATATTTACACATTTACACAATTGAGGTAATAGTGACATTTTTACAGCATTTTGAGCAATAATAAAACACATACAATAGTAAAACGTATTAGTAAAATATCAGTAGTTATTATTGTTTTCAAGTTGAAAATCATAGAAAATTAAGCATAAGGAGGTAGAGCAAAGAAAATTAGATGTAAGGGTGTAGAAATATTTTCAGTTAACGATAGTAAGAGTAGTAAATATAGAATATAAAAGGAAATATCAAGATTAAGAGTTGCATGGAAAAGCCATGCTTCTTATGCTGTATGTTGCAAAAGGTTGGTAGGAATATAAAAGGATCTTGAACTAGGGTGAAATGAAAATGGTCTAAGGGTGATGGTTAGAAGGGAGCTGTGTGACAGAGAGTCAGTAACAAGTGGAGTACTGTAGATTTCAATACTGGGACCATTCCATTTCAATATATTTGTGTCAAATGTTACAAGTGAATTGTAATGCAAAATAATCTTCATGCTGATGATATAAAATTGTTGTTGTAGTCAAAGATGGGTGGAGCTAAGCTTTCAAGTGTCCCAATTTTTTTCTGAGGCATCCTGGTTTGTATTAAGAAATGACCACTGACATTCTATGTTTGGACTGAGTTTCTGCAATGCAAAGCCAAAATGAAATAATCTTTGTCTTCTTTTAAAATGTGAATGAATGAATGAATGAATGAATGAATGAATGAATGAATGAATGAATGAATGGCCACTGCAGAATTCAAGTTGCTATATTTATTTATTTATTTATTAATTTATTTGACATTTGTTAACTCGTTTAGTCCAACTGAGCCAGGAAACATTTTCAGTGGAGACCCGAGGAGAAAACTCCAATAGTAATTCAGAAATGTACATTTGGGTTTAACAACAAAATAAGAAATGGGTGGTCCCAGACAGCAAAACAGAACAAAAATTAAATTAACAAAAGGCAGATAAAAACCTTGAATAGTCAAGAGCAAAAAGTTATATACAAGTGAAAATTACATTGAAATAAAGACATACATTTATATACAGATGAAGAATACAAGTTATGTAACATAAAAGTAAAGATATTTATATGAACTGTCATTAAAAGTGAACTGCAGATGCCCTACAGTTTGATTCTGTCATCAGTTAGATTGGAGTATAGTTGTAAGCAGTTTGAGCGTAAAATAAAAAAAAGTAAGAGAAAGGGGGATTTATGTAGGATCCTGGCAGGGGCAAAACTATGAGAAGAGCTGTTTAGGAAGTTTATTTAGCTCTTTTTTAAAACTATTAATGTGTTTGATGTATCTTATATTAGATGGAAGTTTGCTCCAGGTTTGGAACACTGTCAATTTGTATAAGAGTTTGACAATGTTTTTGTCTGGTTTGCAAATATCGAAGAGATGTTGGTCTGAGATGCGGAGTAAGCAGTTAGGGGTATAGAAGGATACTATAGAGGATAGGGAGGGCAGGCGGTAGGCTTATTTAGTATGGAGTGTGTGATGTGTAACTGTGACAGAAGCAGTTGTTGGGGGAAAGCAAGGCAGTGGTGAGAGTTGTAGGGTTGGTTGGAGGCAAATCTAGCTATTTTATTATATGTTTGTCTAGCTTGGTTATTAAAGTGGTTTGTAAGTTTCTAAGTATTGGAGTGGTATAGAGAAGGCAGGGAAGGAAGAATTCCTGAGCAAGTGAGGGTTTGGAGTCAGATGAAGCAAATTTTTTGTTCCTATAAAGCAGTCTCAATTTTTAGTGTGTCTTTTTAATACACTGTTGAATATGAAGGTCAAATTTTAGTCAATCATCAGTTATGGTACCATGGAGCTTAGTGTGAGATTTACTTTGATGATGGTGAGTGATGAGATGGTGAAGGAGGTTTTGTGATGGGAGAATGACTCAGGGAGGAAAAGACAGAGTTTTTTTTTTGGGGGGGGGGTTAAGATGAGTTAATTTTCTGTAAGCCATCTTTCAAAAGCAAGGAATGAGCTTTGGGTAAGAGAGTGCAAGTGAGTGATGTTGTCCAATGAGGAGATGAGAGTAGAGTCATCAGCATATTGCATAAGAGAGGGGTTCCAACAGGATGAGTGGAGGTTGTTTGTAAGAATGTTGAAAAGAAGGGGCCCCTAGAATAGAGCCTTGGGGGACACCTGTTTGAATAGGTAGGAAGGGGGAGCAAGAAATATGTAATCTGACAGACTGAAGCCCGTTGGTAAGGCAGCTGGAGAACCAGTGAATAGTGGAGGTGGAAAGGCTGAGATCAGATACTTTTGTAAGTAGCTTAGAGTGACATAGTGTACTGAAGGCTTTTGAGAGGTCAAGGAATAGACAGGATACTACTTGGTTGTTATTTCTAACCTCTGAGACTGTATGAGTATAAGATAAAAGGGGACTGGCAGTACTGTGGTTTAGCTGAAACCCATGTTGGCTAGGGGTCAAGAGGTTTTCTTTGATTAGAAATTTGAGAAGCTGTGTATGAATGCATTTTTTAAGAATTTTGGAGAGTGGGGAGAGAATAGTTATGGGTCTGAAATTGGAAGGGTCAGTGGAGTTTCCTCCCTTATGTAGAGAGATGTTGTAGAATGATTTTCAGATGTCAGGAACAGTAGATTCTTGGATCAATCTACTAACTAATATTCAGATAGGGTAGGCTATAGAGTCAGCGTCGAGCTTGAGAAAGAAGAGAGGTAGGTTATCAGTAGAGAGTGAACATGAGTTTAAGTAAAAGTGATTTGATGTAGGCTTTGGGGACTGGTTCAAGAGAAAAGGGAGTTAGACTGGTAGAAGTAGCAGAAGAGGTAGGGGTATTGTTGCTATGGTCAGTATACATTAGTGTGTAGATAGAGTCAATTAAGTAACAGTTGAGAAGGGTGGCAGTTTCTTGTGGAATGTTGTTTGGGGAGGGGTTAGGGGTTAAAGGATTTCCAGGGTGAAGAATTTTGTTGATGGTGCTCCAGAATTTTTTTGGATTAGAGTGATGGTATAGTTGGGCTTTGTTGTAGAATTTTTTTCTTGTCTCTGTTGATTTGCCTTTTGGTAACATTTCTAAGTTCTTTGTATTTTTGGAGATGTGAAGGAGATTTGTTTTTTAGCTAAGTTTTCCAAACACTGTCTCTTTTATGCATAAGGCAGCAAGTGTCTTTTGTAAGCCAGGGGGTGTAGTTAGCCTTTATCCTAATTTTCCTAAGGAGTGGTTGTGAGTTAAGGATTTCAAAGAAATATAGTTGAATTCCAGTACTGCTTCATTGAGGAGAAAGTGATGGAGGCAGGACCAGTTAATGGATGAAAGTCTAGTGTTAAAAGTTTCAACATTAATGCTGTAAAGTTTGCAACAGTCTCTGTACAAGTGAGATCTAGACAGCTGGACTGAGTGTCTGAATATGGGTTGGGAGGAGGTCACTTATGGAGTTGCGTAGAGTACAGGGGTTATGGTAGAAGTTTAGATCTGTAGTAAGGATACAGTCAGGGATAGAGCTGGTATTAACAGTTTTATTTATGTGAGTGGGTGAGGTGATTAGTTGAGTAAAACCATGAAGATTTATACTGAAATTAGGGGAGTCAGTTGATAGTTTTTTCCAGTCAATATTTATGTCACCAAGAATGACAGTTTCATAAGGTATGTTGTATAAAATCCATGACAGTATATGTTCGAGGATGGGGATGTTATTACCAGGTGGGATGTAAATGGATGCTATAGAAATTTTTTTATGAACATTTATGTGACAGTTGAGAATTAATAGTTCAGCTGGATGGAAGTTAGGGAGAGGAGTAAGTAGGGGGTGAGGTTGAGTTGTTCAGAAAATAGAATGGCAACTCCACCTTTTTTTAGAGTCAATCTTGCTGGTAGATGTTATATCCTGGAGGTAAGACCTCATTGCTAGAAATGTGGGGCTTTAGCCAAGTTTCAGATAAGGTTAAGATATGTGAAGAGTATTGGGCTATCTGTGAATGGAGTTTGGTGGTTTTATTGAGTAGGCATTGCATGTTTATAGAGTAGAAGGTTACATTTTAGGAGTGGAATAAGTAGGGGGGAAGGATGATGATAGGTGGGAGAAGGGGTGGGTTGGGGAGGAGAGGAGGTGGGGAAGAGTGGAGAGGTGGAAGGACCAGGATTGGGATGAATGTCACAAGATAGCAGAATAGTTATTCTAATGGGGTAATTTGTGGGTGAAAGTGGTAATAAGTAATGAATTTTGTCTGAAGTTTTGGGGGAGAGGGGAGTGAGATACAATTTTGATTTTTAGGAGCTGTACATAGGAGAAATTATAGAGAGATGGAGAGATTGAGAAAGATTGGGCACAGTAATTATTAGTAATTGGATGGATAAGAGTAGAAGAGGGCTTTAGGTAAGTGAGTTTAGTATGATATGAAGTGAGGAATGCAAGAAATAAAAATAGAGGGGTTGTAAGGTAGGTATGGAGCATGGTGTATAAAGGTGTGAGTGTGAGCGAGGAGGAGGTTTTGGGAGATGGAGGATGGGTTTTTTTCAGTTTCTGAATAGGTAAGATTATTATATAGGTAGAAAAGGAATAGAGGTGATAAGAGTTAGAGTTCAGAGTGACACCTATGATAGACAGAGAGCTTTGCGTGTGATTTTTATTTCATTAAGTGATGGAATATGATAAGAAAATGTAAGTGTTTGACTGGAAGTTTAACGCAGAACCTTCAGCAATCCATGCTGATGTCAATGCCTTCTGAGTGTTAAAGAACGTCTGAGCAGCTGGATTCTTTGTTCTCCATTAAACAAAAGAAAGTCTTAGGAATCACAAGCATTTTGTTTAAGTTTACATTAGACATGCACAGGCAAATTAAGCTGAAAGTTCCTGTGAAGGTATTATTTAAATCATGGAAAATCAAAGGCAAGGGTCATTTCCTTGCAATAGGAAGCTAGTAAATCATGCACATCAGAGGATTACAATTTCAAAAAGAAGTGGTGCTTTGGCTGGAAGCTGCAGAACGAGACTAAGGCAGAGGTTTTTGCCTGTTGTCTGTAGCTGCTTAGTGACATAGAAAACTATTATAGTACCTGCACTGTTGTAGTTTCTGTTGGCATTAGCAGCTATTTCTGGAAAGATGCCAGAAATACCTCTCTTGTTTACATTACTGCAGCATTCAAAAACCGAAAAAACTATAGACTATTACTGGTGCTGTTCTTGCAGGATTAGAACTCTGTACACTTCATGTTTTATTTAAGTCAGCTGTTGCATAGTAATAAATGTACTAACTTCATGCTAGCTTGTAGGCAAGTGGAAATCCGAAAGACAGGATAAGTTTATCCTTCTGGAGTGTGTTAAGTGTACTCATTTACTTCCAAGTGTTCTAGGTGTTCATTCCATATTCCCTTCCTGTGGTAGCAGCTGTTACTGTTAGGAAGGGCTTTATGGTGGATTTACTCCTTCATCTTCTGGCTTTGGGTCAGAGTGTGAAATGCTCAGACTTGGAGGGAGAATTTCTACTGTAACTCTCCCATCCCTTGCAGATATAATTACTACTATACCAGGCCTACATACTTACATTTATATTTTCTTTTGTATTTACATGACTCAGAAGTCCTCTTAGGTCTATACCTATAATTTATGCTTGCATTTTTCCCCTAATGACCTCCCCATTGAATCAGGTGTGAAGTGAGACTGCATATTTGTGTATGATTTAGTATTCACACAAATAAACAAATCTTTTGCGATTCAGAGTTGTTACTAAGTCTGGTATATAATGAATCTGAGTAAGCTGTGATATAACCAGTGGCACACTGGGTGGCATTAATATGGCAGGGTGATTTATTCCATAAAAGATCATTGTAACATAGAGGGATCATGGTTGCATTTTGCATGTCATGTTTCCACCATATGTTGTTTGTTGTCTGTCTTTCGGCTTTTCCCGGTTAGGGCTCACCACAGCGGAACTCCGGTCCACTAATAATTGGCAGTATATTTTCATGAACGCCGAGGTGCCAGCTCGATGTTCAACCTTCAGTGAAGGGCATGCACATTTATGCATGTCTTTCGAATGCCCACCCAACCGCGGGGAGGACATGCAGACTCCACACAGAAGGCACTCCCCGCACTCTAGCTGGGAATCGAATGGGAGAACCATATTAACTAGAAAAAGAAGCATTAATAAATGTTCCATCTTTGTGTGATTGCAATGGAAGTGCTCATTGTGCTACTTGAATATGCATATTTTATGCAAAATAAATGCCCCTGTTTTTTTTATGTGTCTGTCCATGATTTTTAGAACTTTTCTTTCTGAGCTTCTCTCCCTCATCGGGTATGAGGGTATGGTGGATACTACAAACAGGCCTGTGCTGGATGGCATTTTTAGGCAGTTTAGTGGAAGGTGGGAGGCAGCATTTAGGAGTTAATATAAAAAATGTATACAGATTGGAGTGTCAGTTCTACAGAAACATACATGCTTGGTGGGGCGATTTTTTGCAAAAGAATGAAAACAATTTGGGGGTAATTACTCATTAGTCAAATTATGTGATGCGTTGTTAAAGGAAATGTATGAAGGCCAATTGGATATTGAGGTGTATAGCATGAGCTGTGTATCGCAGAAATGCTGAGGTAATCTTTTCACTCTAAAGAACAGCAAGACTACAGGACTGTGCACAGGGAGGGAATAACGTTGGCTGAAAACATACAACATGGAATTACGAAAAGATGAAGGTATGTGTCCATTATGTTTTTTCTTGACACAGAGCTACACACAAGAAGATGACTTCCTTTCTGGTAATAACTTTTTTGCCATCATTCCACTAAGCTAGTAGACAGTTGAATTACAGCTGATCCGTGTAAATATTACTGACAAATCTTCTTCTAGTAGGTATTTTCTTAACATGTCCAGCCTTTGTATAAAGCCTTTACTGTTGATCTGGCAGACTGGTCTGCTAGTCTATATTCATTTCATATGATAGTTCTACATCTGGTTTTCCTACTTGGTGTTAGTTATAGCAGGTAGCTGCTTCAATGTAAGGCAGTAATTCCACTGAATTACAAGTGTTGGCACTGCAGGACATCTATTGCTTCCAAGATCATTTCAAACTTTTTCAGAGATTGTTTGCACTGTTTTTTGCTTTTCCTTATTTGTAACTATTTTATATTTTTTGAAATGATAGTTGTGTGTGTGTGTGTGTGTGTGTGTGTGTGTGTGTGTGTGTGTGTGTGTGTGTTTTGGGTGTTGTTTTTGCATTTTCCATTTAGGATTATTTATTTGTTCTACTTTATTTTATTAAGATTTTTACCTATTATCAACACAGAAAATGCGTTGCACAAGTAACTAGAACAACATCTGCACATAGCTCTTGGCTTCTTTGTTCAAGAATTCAGAACAGAGTCAAAAGTAATAGGGAGACAAATGTCCAAAATCAGGGTCACTTGCAAATATTGTAATTCACTTAAATAGATAATACAACAACATGTTTTACATTGAGATGTATTTTCTAAAAAAATAAGTATGAAACTAATGTCTGTATTAAATGACTACAGTTCTCATTGATTCTTCAGAATATCACATTTTTACAAGTAAGAGGGAAAAATCTGATGTAAAATTAGGGACATTCTGGAAAATCAGGGACAGATGAGAGTGAATTTGCAGTTAGAAAATATAGTGTATATTCACTGAAATATTTAATATTCCATTAATGCCAAATCATCATAAAATGTATGTGTGGTATCATCACAAAGTTTACTTACAATTGGGGGGGTCCATACACTTTTTAAAGAATTACTTTGTAAACTATAAGATGAGAACTGTGTATGATCTGCCTACTCCAATGAAGAGTAACAAGGCTAAAAATGTGGTATAGGCATAATGTTTCCAATCAAGATGTGGCTGGTATGGTATCATCAAAATAACTCCTTGCAGTGACCGAAAAAACAAGAAACAAAAATAATGAAACTTTGAATATGAAAATATTTAAGCAATAATAAGTCAAACATTCAGAAGTAGGCTTGTAAGTAACGTTGAAGAAATGAAAGTACTAAAGAGCTGCCTGTGCAAAGTGCATGTAACAGACTGGTGCTAGAACAATCAAGTTTTGGCCTACTACCAAAAAAAAAAAAAAACAGCTATGGAGTCTTAATATTTGAAGGTCAAAGGCCCATAAGCTGGGCGTATATTATAAGCTTAAAGCGACATATAGTCAAACACCTAAAGGTCGACAAGTAAAGAGCAAAAGCTGAAAACCACGAATGGCCACTTCAGCAAATTTTTTCACAGAAAAAAAATTTGCTTGGCTGGCAAACAGAAAAACAAACTTTAAAACCCTAATCAAGTGAGGGGGTTTCTACCTTTTCTAAAGGTCTCAATTTCAGTTGTTTTATCTCTGTTGCTGTAGTCACTACTTCTAATATAGTTGATTTAGATTTAGATTTTTCTAATAATTGCTTTTTTTTGCAGCCACCATAACATTGCAAGGCCTTACCGTGTCTAGGCAATTCTGATTCTGTATCACAGCTCAGAAAAATCATCCCCTTTTCACATCAGTCTGCTCACCCAGCATCTACAACAGTGCCTCCCGCAGGGAATCTCCAAAGTCTGCCAACCCACTGCACACCTAGAAAATATGTTCCCAAGTATTTCTTTCTTCCCTGTTACATCACCATTTGCTGTCTACCTGAGGATAAATTCTCTGGAGTCTACTTGGGGTATAAAAATATCTATGCAAACATTGCCAAGCAAAAATCCTAAACCTTCTAGATTTTGTTGCATATTTGGGAGACCCCTTATTTCTTTCTCTTTGCCTATACTCTGATATCAAGCCTTGATAGGAAAGGCAATCTCTAACCTGCAGTCCAAATAAATTATTGGCCTCTTCCCATTCTATTACTTTCCCTCTTTAGTTATTTGCTCCTAATACCTTGGTTCCTTTGCCAGTTTTCTCAAAAAAATTCCAGTCCCCAATTGCCTATTGTCTATATCCCTAATTGCAGTCATCCCCATCACGAGAATCTCCTTTTTCCATTCCCTGTGTTGGCTTAGTTCTTAGAATACTTTATGCTACTTTATGGATATAATATTCTGCATTATTATTGTTATTCTCCTTAAAGGCCTGTATCCAAACTCCCAGTCTCTCCTTGTTTCTTGAACGTCCTCCAATTTCAACATCATCCCTTTCCACTTTGATTGATAGTTTTCTGCTTGTGCTATGTATTGGTGCCTTAACTGTGCAGCTCTGAAATACCCCTTCAAATTGGGTAATCCCAATCTGCCATGTTCTACTGGAAGAATCAGCTTATATCACTTGACTCTTGTCATCCTCCCCTCCCAGACCCCCAGATAAAGTCCTTCAGCTCTTTATTAATTGCTATCCACAACATCTTGTGGTTGATAAAAATATGCCTGACCTGTGTATAAGACTAAAGGGACTAAAAATATTTTGACTGCCTGTATCTTATTATTCATATCCATATAGCAAAGCTTCCATTTTCTCAGTTGTTGTATTATCTTTTTAATCTCTATCCTTAGCTGCCACATCAGAATCATTTTAATCCATACTCCTAAATACTTCATTTTATCATATCCCCATAAATATAGATATTGCTCAACCAATTTGTGTGTGGGTACATAATTTACTGCTATTGCCTTTGTTTTAGCTTATTAATTTAGCATCCTGAAAATATTTGAAAGTGTCTCAGAATGTTCCACAACACTGTAGTGTCTCATTTTGGTTTTGTCAGGTATAAAATAATATCATCTGCAAACAGAACCAGGTTTTCTTGACTACCATACCAATTATATCCTTGAAGTTTTGAGTCCCTTATTTAATTTGCCAGTGGTTCTAAATATAATGCAAATAACAAAGGAGAAAGAAGACACCCCTGCCTGGTTCCTCTGCTCAAGCAGAAATTATCAGAGAAGTCCCCACCCACTTTATTTTTTACCTCTGATCCCTCATATATCCTCCTTTTAAAATACTGTTAAACCAAACCTTTTAGATCTTTATCAGTTGTTTTCCCTCCTAGCTTTCAAACTTTCACAGGAACACCATCCTTCCTGGGGACTTTTCTGTAGATTGGTTATACATCACAATTTTTATCTCCTCTCCCCCTATCCTAACTGTTATAATTGAGCCTCATCTACCTCTAACCTTGGTATATTTAATTATTCCACAAACATTTCCATTTGTAACTTTTCCTGATTTGCATATTTCTCTGCTTTATACAGACTTTCATAGAATTTCCAAAATATTTCTAATACCTCTACAGGATCTCTTGTTACCTTCCTTGTTCTAGGCTCCCTAAGCTTGGAACAGCCCTTTACGCTTTCTGTTGCCTGAGCCGTTGTGCTTAAAGTTTTTGAGTGCTTCTGTTATTATCAAAAAAAAAAAAAAAACAGTTGCTTAACAGCAGTCTTTCTAAACTTGTGCATATTATCTCAAGGCAATACCTTATTTTATGCTTAGCATTCTGCAGTTGATATTCTTCTTGTTCTGTCAGTCCCTCTAAATGATTTCTATTACTTATTAACCATAGCTACCTTTCTTTTTTTCCACCCTATTTTTAAACTCCACCTTAATTTTATCCCACTCCCTAGCTATATTTTCAGAAGATATTTCTATCCTCTCTAATAGCTCCTATATAATCTCCACTATGGATTCCTTAAATGCCTCTCTTTTCAGCAGATAGGTAGGAAAGTGCCAATGTCTCATTTTTATTTCATTACCCTGTGTTTTTATTTTAGTTATTATTGGCACATGATCTGAAATAGTTATTGTGTGCATATCAAGACCTTCAATTAAATGCACATGTTCCTGTTAAATGTAAATTCTGTCTAGACAGTTTTTATATCTTGGGGAATACTATGTAAATGCACTCCTAACTCCTATTACTGAATTCACGTCTTCCATGCCAAATATTGTCATAAATTTCTTGAAAAATCTACCCTCCTTGATTATAATTTCCCTTCTGGGCCTGCCAGACACATTGTCACTGTTGCAAATCACATTCTAGAAACCACCTATAAGTAATATTACTTGCTGAAAACTGATGATTTCTTCCAGAATTTTCTTAAGCTCCATTATAGCAGTTTTATGCAGAATATGAATACATGCCAGTGTAATCCTCCTCCCTTGCCAGTAGCCCATTAGCACTAGAAATATGCAATTATTATCTTTTTTATCCTCTTCTATCACTATTGGAGCTCTTCTTACAATTAAATGTAAGTACTTCTCTTTTCCTTTGTCCCAGGTATTCCACTGAATAACCATCCTGAAAACCCGTTCATTTCTTTCTGTGTGTGTCTCCTGTAACATAGCACTCTATAGTTTTTAATTTAGTTCATTACTCTCTTTTTTGTATTTATCTGTGAGACTGTTGACATTTAAAAACATTATAGAAAGCATTGTTGCATTAAAAAGTTATTATTCCCACATTTTATATATAACATATTTTTGTTAAATATCTAGTTCCAGCTTTTGAGTTACATGAATGCACTGTTTGACAGATAGAACTTTTATACAATTGTTTATTGTCATATCTATTTGAGCCTATGTCACATCTTACAAAACTTTTTCTTTTACTGAAAGCCCTCAAACAAAAAAACAAACACACCCAATACCCCCTAAAATGTATTAACTTAATACTAACATACAAAACTATGTACATCTTCAAATACTGAAGTTTTATCCTCATAATAGGAACAAAAGTGCCAGACTGACAGCGACACTCACAGACTTGAGTTAATCTAAAAGAAAGGTTAAAGATGTTAAGATGCATGGTTCAGCCTGTGCTTCTACTAAGTGCTAATTGGTTTTGTCTTTTCTTTGTAGCTTTCCCAGCTGGAAAAATGCCTGAATGCTTTCAGAGAACATTATCTCCTAGTCAGTTTCTCTTCTCAGTTTTTTTGTCTTCAGCCAATCACTCTCCATCAGACTGTTGCCAGTTTCCCTTTATCAGATTGTTTCCAAGGAAACATGAAGACCAGCTGCAGAATTGCTACTGAGTATACACATATTTGCTAGAAAA